>NC_056628.2:84454284-84701784 GCF_002870075.4 Lactuca sativa | reverse complement strand
ATTTTTTTCGTATCGTGTCATAAATTAACACCCCTATATATATATATATATATATATATATATATATATATATATATACACACACACACACACACACATAGAGAGAGAGAGAAAGAGAGATAATCTTTTTAGAACTCAAAAATTCCTAAAAACCCGAAAATCTACTTAAAAACATACAAAAAAATACTTAGTGTATAAGTTTTTTCTTCTGTTAGAAAATATGATACACATATTATATGGTTTAAGAATGTACTAATTATAATGCAATATCTAATCTTCAAGAATTTGTTAATTAATTATTCAAACACTCTTTTGCGTAACAATAACTAAATATTTTCAAAAGCTTATAGACAATAACAAATTCGTTAAGAATGTAATAACAAATAATCTCTATAAACATATTCTATAAAAATATGATTGCATTTACAAAATCACATATTAATCTTTTAAAACCAATATACTCCATTCTTGTACATATTCTTAAAGAATGTGATATTCTAGAAGAATATGATTGCATATACAGATTCATGTATTCTTCTTTTAAAATTATCAATATACTACATATTCTTGAAGAATCTGACAGCTTTTCCTTAAAAACGAAATCGCACCAGATATCAAATATCAGAAAAATCACACCTCTTCCTTAAAATCGATTTATAGATTAGAGAAGGTCATTGTTAATGTTTCTCGAAATCGGTTTACATATTGGAGAAAATAGATGATGATGAAAGATATGACCATATACAGGTAACGTGTTCATAGCTAAATATAAGGAATAGATAAATCTAATTAATTGGTGTTTACGTTATTTTACTGTAATCTCTCTATCAAACGATTGGTCAAGAATTCGTCATACGTTCACACAATATATAAGGTTTATATATGAACCTAACTCTCTCTCTCTCTCTCTCTCTCTATATATATATATATATATATATATATATATATATATATATATATATATATATATATATATATATATATTATGATAATGACAAAACTTAATAAAAAAATATAGTTTATGATATCCCACATTACTAACTTGTGAACCTCTTTACTCTTTAATAAATGATTCCATTATAATATGCATCTTCACTATACACGGTTTTATTTATAAAAAAAACAAAGTAACATTCCCTAAAGGTGGTTCTCATCATGCATTCCTAATTTCCTGAATTGTTTTTTAGATGTGCTTACTTTTTTCATGGCATTTACAAAGTTTTGGTCTTTTCTTTGTAATGTTGTATTCAAATGATTTGTGAATCCCAAAATACTAAAAGTGTAGAAAAAACAGAAAATCAAATTAATTTAATAACCTTAAGATGTGAATTTCTTTAGCTTTATGATCACTATCATGAATATTTTTAACAATGGCTACAAGTACTTCACAAGTGGAAAATTTTATGTTCTTGATATTTAATATAGATAAAAAAAAAAATAAGAACATCATAGAACATGAGGTGGTCGTTTGATACGCACTTCTTGGTTTAAACCAATACCACTTGCTAGTTCTCGCTAATAAATTTACGAAATAAACCATTATTAAGTAATAACGCTAATTAACTGATGAATGTGTTTGACATGATTCCTTTAAACAGATTCGCCATCTATTCAAAGGATATAACTGTCGAAGCAATGTGCAGTATCGAATTTGACTGATTGCCTCAAATTATTCGGAAAATGTATGCAAAGAAAAGGAGATGATAGTATTCAATCAATTGTCTTGGAATGAGAAGCAAATGTCTCTTTATATACTAATATCTATAACTGTATTCATTAATTATAAATTAAATGAATTAACTATGCATTACCTCACATTAAATGTATAATTTACAAAAACTATAACCAACACCAAAACTATAAAATCTACAAAAACGTGTCTTAGAATATGAAAGTTGCATTCATCTCCGCAGGTCACACCCACACACAAGTTCGTTGATTTTTTCTTGAAAATCCATGATTTGTGTAACTCCCGCATTTCTCGCTAGACATAAATATAAAATACTATGTATTTACGTCGATCAAGATTTATAATCTTTTATGGAAATGAAAGAGACATATATATATATATATATATATATATATATATATATATATATATATATATATATATATATATATATATATATATATATATATAATGTTTGTATAAAAATCTTATTTTAAAATTTAATAAATAAGGATTAAATAAACATTAAAAAATAAAAGATTAGTTAGGATAAGTAATCTTGATGAAAGTTGTAGTAGCCATGATCATGATCTCGTGAATATAAGAAACACTTAAATCTAACTTCATATAAAGAAGTTATGATTCTATGAAGTTTCGTGTTCAGTCTCTTACGAGAGAGTGCTTCGTAAAAATTGAATCGAAGATAGATTCCTTATTAACCAAAGTAATCTAAACGAAAGTCGTTGTAATCGTAAAACGAGAGCGTACATATAAAGAGCGCCAAAATCTGACATCGTATGTAGAAGTTATGATTTTTCAAAGTTTCGACGCAACAGTATGCGACACAGAAATGGAAATTAAAATTGGTTGATTGTTAGTCAAAACAATTTAAACTATACTTAAAGATCTTGTAAATACAAACCTGTCGATGTGACAAATCTGACATCGTATGTAGAAGTTATGATTTACACTATCTTTTGTGTTGGCGATTTTATTGTTATGAACATATTTTGGTCAAATTATTATTAATTATGAGATAGGCCGAGCTTTGTTTACTAACTGAGCTTAGAGGCGGGTTGCACAATCGATGTGATAAATGTGAACTTAGGAACATGGGGGTTCAGGGGCAGTGCCCCTGGGTGCAAAGTTCCAAGGGGTTGTAACCCTATGGTGAGGTCTAGGGGCAGCGCCCGTAGAAGGGTCCAAGGCATAGAGCCCCTATCACATCTATGTCGAGTATGACTCCTGCCATGCATTTTCCCACCAAAACTCACTTGATGACATCTTGATGATGCAAGCGTTAGTTATGTCTTATAACTAACCATTTTGGCGCCAAATATAGAGGCTACCGCGATAACCACTTTTGCTTATGATATAAGAACATTCTTCACGTCTCATAAAAAGGGTTGGAACTGTCATATGCAAAAATCATATGTTGATTCATTTTATCTCTCTAGAACACAAAACAGTAAGATATATTTTGTGTTTCTGATTTAGAACTGGTCTGACTTCTAAATTGAAATTCTTTGGATATTCCCAAATCTGATTTTGTGATCCCAGGCTATAGGGTTGAATCACAAAATTTGGAAAGTGATTGCAATCACGATCCAAGATATATCCAAGTATATTGATATTCTTAAGACCCCAAATTTTAACATTCAAAATCTATGATTTTTCTGTGAAAGAATATCAATGGCAGAATCTATTAAAGACATGAATTCCAAATTTAGGAAGTTGGATAAGTTTAAGGGCACTGATTTTCGTGGCTGGTAGAAGAATATGCATTTCCTTCATAACACCCTGACATTTGTTCATGCATTGAGAACTCCTGCACCAGAATAAATGGACGATGAAAACCCTGAACATACCAGAAGAAGATGGAAATAGCAAAATGATGATTACATTTGTTGTGGTCACATTTTAAATGGTACTGATAGATGGACCAAGTATGAATCCTATTAGGAACATCAGGACAAAGTTGCCAGGTCTACGAGTGAGTATTCTACAAAGCAGAAGAGATCAACCCCAATAGTGATGTTAAGAATGCTAATTTCGGGATGGAATTCATTTTAACGGGGGGGTGATGTGACAACCCAAAAATTTCTTTTCTGTTCAACCACTCACTTCAACAGAAGTCAAAACTGTGCTTGTTAACTTTCAAACTTTTTGGAATAAGTTTGAGTGTTTTAAAGTTAGTGCTTCAAGAGATATCAGGAGAGAGGATACCCTAGGGTTTATTATGTAGCAATTAGTGCCCAAAACTTCAAGAGTTTGTAGTTTACGGTCCAAAATGTTATTGAGACCGTAAACCCTCAAGACTATATAAGTAAGACATAGCCATTTTGGTTCATTTCTTCCATTTCAAACTAGAGAAATCCCGATTTCTCTCTCAAGGATCTTCAACCGTTCATCCCAAATTGTAAGTACTTCAAACCTATAGTGTATTAAAGTGTATTACATGCCTATATGACATGGAAATCATCCAAATATCCCAAGGAAAAGGTGTTCACAGCCCATGATCCTCTTGGACCGTGAACACTAAAAATGAGGCCAAAGTGTGCCCTATGTCCCTATAGACCTTGGAACCAAACATAGAAACTACCCATGACATGTTTTGACCTTAGGAGCATCAAGAAAACACCCAAAGATCAGAAAGAACAAGGTGCTTATGGCCCAAGAATCTTCTTGGACCGTAAACCCTAAAAAGGGTGCTAAAGTGTCCTTATACTCTTGCCAAACCTTGGAAACAAACCTAGAACCTTCCATTGATGTGTTTAGCACATGAAAACCACCAAAATGTCCCATTTATATGTGTTTACGGTTTGGGGAGCTCCCAAAACCGTAAACACCCCAAAGAGGGTTATGATGCCCCAAATTCTTTCCTTAAGCCTAGAAACTAGCCTAGACATTTACCTCGAAGTGTTTAAGACTTGCGAACATCATTTGACCAGAAACTATTTGGGTTTACGACCGTAAACCCAAAGACAAATGGTCCAAAAACCGTAAACCCCATAAAGGGGTGATATGTTGCCCTAATCACTTCCTAAGGCTAAGGCTTGAAGTTAGGATGCTTCAAAACGACTTCTAGGACTTCAAATCACAAAATGGTCAAAGTACCATGAGTTTACGGCCGTAAACTCATGGGCTTACAACCTTAAACTCAAGTGGAGTTGGTTACAAAACCGTAGACACCCTTAGATGCCATTTCACTTCCCTTTGTTGAATCACATGTGATTCCAACACTTAACCAAGGTGTTTCCTAGTCCCGAAAGGTGTTTGTAACACCCAGATTTCCAAAAATAAAATTTTTATTTAATTAATCACTTTAATATTAAAAACACTTGTTTAAAATCTTATTCACATTCAAATTACAAAACGTAGTTTCATTTCCGTTATAAAAGAAGACCAGGATCCTCCAAAACACAACTCTTTCTTCGGTGTGTACAATCGAACCGTTGCCATCCCGCGTTACTGTGAGAACCTGAAACAACGTAACATAAACAACGTAAGCACGAAGCTTAGTGAGTTCCCCAATATACCTTACGCACATACGCCATCCGGCCCGGACCGTTCGGTCCACATAACATTGCCTTCCGGCTCGGATCTTTCGATCCACATAATATCGCCTTCCGGCCCGGATCTTTCGATCCACATAATATCGCCTTCCGGCCCGGACCTCTCGGTCCACAAGATAATTGCCTTCCGGCCCATACACATATATAACACATAATACAAATACTCTAACACATAAAGCACATATATCACATATCATACCTGACCTTTCTGTCACATAATACCTTGCCTTCCGGCCCATATATAAGCATGTATAACACGCGTAGCAGCTAACTTTCCATTCATAGCATATAGACATAACACACAACATACATGACCTTCCGGTCACACAATCAAACCCTTCCGGGTGAGGTATAGTGAGAAGACTCACCTCGCGGACACTGGAAGATAGCGACTCCTGAAACCTCTTGCACTTGATCCTCCGAGCTACAAGCTCCCTGTCTCATCATACATCTCTTTTTAATACTTCTATCTTCCACGTTAACTGACCCTAAGAAATCACACCAGTCAACTCAGGTCAACAGTCCATTGTCAGCTCGACTGGACTCGGCGAGTTCCCTGGCGACTCGGCGAGTCTGGTCGTCCTTCAACCTCTGAGATTCCCCTTCTACTCGTCGAGTACCCTCTTTGACTCGACGAGTCACTCCTGGAAGAATCGCGGGGCCACCCCGACTCCACTCGCCGAGTCTGAAGAACAACTCGGCGAGTCCCAGTGAATCTTCAAGCTACTCGCCGAGTCTGATCATCCGACTCGGCGAGTCCATGCCATGCAGTCGATCAAACTGCTTCCTGAGATACATATTTTCCCGAAATACACACTCATGGGACTTCTGGACCTCTAATCATCCTATTACTAGGGTATAAACTTTTGTATAACAACATAATAATCCATCCAATCACCAAATGGGTTTCATAAACCCTAAAATCATGCACACATCAATATAGCAGAAATGATCCGGAATATTACCTGAATAACACCCCCTCTGTGTCTCCAAACCTCAGAACTCGATCCCCTTGATATTCCTTTGGCCAAAACTCTTCTTCTTCTTGCTTAACAAATTCTTCAAGGTTCCAAAAGCTTCTTCTCCTGCCCTAGACGTCCACAACGATTAAGGGTCCTTCTCAGTCGGCCAAAAGGCGAACAATGGAGGCATAAGATCCCTTAAATACTTCCCAAACCGAACGGCTAGGGTTTTCCACTGAACAGCGTCGACTCGCCGAGTCCATACCTGGACTCGTCGAGTCCAGTCACGAACCCGCGACCAACTCTGCGACCCTACTCGGCGAGTCTGGCTCCAACTCGCCGAGTCTCCCCTTTAAAACACCCCAAAATGCAATTTAGCAATACTTGAGATTTTGGGCTGTTACAATTCTCCCCCACTAGATTTAGACTTCGCCCTCGAAGTCTCACTCTGCAAATAGTTCTGGATGCTGCTCCCGCATCACACGTTTCGGCTTCCCTAAACACTTCCGATATCTTCCGAGGTCGTTACTGAACCACCACCAGAGGTACCTCCTTGTTCCTTAGAACCTTGCTCTTCCGATCTCCGACGGTCACTGGTCTCCCGACGTAACACAGGCTCGCATCCACCTAATCGTTCTCTAGTAGAACCACTGCTGACTCATCCGCTATACACCTATTCAACTGCGACACATACCAGTGTCATGGATCCGTCCCAGTTCCGTTGACAGCTCCAAACGATAGGCCACCCTTCCTACCTTCGCACCTTCACGAAAAGACCCAACATACCGGGGCCCCCCATTTACCCTTCTTCCTAAATCGAAGCACCCGTCAGAAATACGAAGTCGCTGACCTGAATCACCTACTCGTAACGGCGTCTGCCTGCATAACTTTCCTGTTAACTCTAAACGATCACTAACTCTCCTTAACCTGCTGAGTCTGCTCTGTCGACTGAAGCCCAAACTCTGTACTGTCCATCTCTCTCTGTAACCGAGAACCACCCAAGATGCAACTCTGCTCTTAAACCCCAACAATCACTCGAACAATGAGGGTTAGGAAGCCCTGAACCACCGGATCCCCGATCCAAAGCCCACTTTGTCCATCCCAGACCAACTGAGAGATCCATTCTCACTCCCAGAGTAACTCTCACAAATTCTCCTCTTGCCATCATATACACATGCTAAACTAGCCCCAACACTCGTAGGTTGGAAGACCCGATACACTGATGATGTCCTCGAACATCTCCCAAGATGAACCACTACATCCACCCTACACTCTGATCAGATTCACATTGAAAATTTAAAATTTTCTCTCTCCATGCATCCCTTCTGAGCCTCATCAGACATCCCAACCGGATGGGTTCCTACTCCACTGCCGCGAACACGATGCTCAGAACCATACTCGAAGTACTCTAACCATAACTCTGCTCTGCAGCTTTCACTTTCGTGAACTTGCACCCCCTTCGGAGTTACATACCCTCCTCTTTTCCCTTTCCACGGAACTCTCTTGAACATAATGCCCCTCCAACCGGTGCCACGGTGCTCGCCCCAAGCGACACCACCCTTATTGCGTAACTGCTATTCACATACTCGGGTTCTCATTGCAGGGGCTCCCAATCCCATGCACTCTCTCCACTCATCAAAATCACTGCCTCCGCTAAACAAGATCAACAACCCAGGGCCAGACCTTCCAATGCAATCACACTGCAACATACGTGATCCGCAAATCTCAAACTAATCCAGCAATACCAACAGAGTCTCTAGTATGACTGGACCGACTCTCATAACACATACTAGCCACTCGAGGCTATATCTCTGTGGGTCCGCACACCCAACTCTGCGAACCCTCAGGTTCTAACTCTGGGAACCTTCCGGTTCCAGCTCTAGAAACATGCACAACATAATCCCGTGGGATTAATGCAGTACAACCAACACGTACCTCAAACGTACCAATACTCTGATCGCAAAATTTCGTTTACTTACTCAAGCTCGATCCCGACCTCCTCTCAGGCCTCCACAATCAAATGCCCGAGGTCTGTATCTCGCCCTGCATATCCAACACTCGCTCTTGTCGGCCTATACTTTGCGCTGACAAACACTGCTGAATCCCAACAGCTAAGCACCCTCACATACTCGTCGATCTCCCGGAGAATTTTACAATTCTTCCCCACTAAAGCACTGACTAACTGCCACCGATTGTCATTAACGACCCTTCAGAACCATCATGCACAAAGAGAACATTTACCCTCTGACTGCTTCCCACAAGCATAAGCAACCCTCAGCAAAACACCTCTCCTCCCTGATCAATCCGCTCAAAAGAATCCGATCTTTCAATTATCCACTCCACAACTGCAGATGCTACCCATCATTCAACCCAGTGCCGCATCTCCACTAACAACCCCCACCAACGATAACCAACGAAATTCTCAACAATAATCCGAAGCCAAAACCCGCAATCTGCCAAAGGATGGATACCACATCGAAAACCGCACAAAGCTATCGGCACTAAACACCAGACTATAACCATACCAACCATCAGGGAACAACGAATGCCAAAGCGAAACCTGAAGCACCAATCCATAACCATGCCAATCCCGCGAAACAACGAATACCGCATCGAAATCCACACTACCAGCACAAACAATACGCCACAATCAACGCAAGCTAATCAAGACATCAAGACAGCATCATACCCGCAGCTGCCCCCCGGCACTGCTCCGTCTCCCTCTGCCGCAAGCCGATAAGCACAACTCTGAGCCCTTGGGCTCTACTCCATCCTGTCCTCCTCCTGAACTCCTCAAGGTGGCCGGTGCTAGAGCCTGCACCGATCCTGCAAAAGCTGTGGACATTTGACCCTCAAATGTCCAACCTGCCGACACTGATAACAAATCCTGGAATCCCGAATTGGCACTGACTGCCGACAACCCCATGCACCATGCCCCTCCTTTCCGCACTCGCGGCATGCACCATTGGCCAACAAGCTCCGGTGCCATCTCTCTCACACTTCCCACAAGTGTGACCGCTCCGATCCCCCATTTCAACGTCTACGGTCCTGAACCGTTTCGGCGCCGACTGCGACTGCATCGGGGCCTGTCCGAGCTCACGCAACTGCAACTTAACCGCTAACTCGCGCCACATGGCGGCCTTCTGCAACTCCAACAGGGTCTCGCACCTCCGCGCAGACACGAACTGTCTGATACCTCCTTGAGCTTACTCGAATATCGGGCATCTGAGCCTGCTCCGAAGCGAACTCAGGGCAAAACATCGCCCTCTCAACAAACATCCCGGTGCTCTCAGTCACCGACTCCAAATCCTGCCTCAGCTTAACGAACTTCCGAGCCAATTTCTCCTTTTCATCCCGCAGAACATAGCGAGTACTGAACATCCCTCTGAATTGATCCCATGAAACCGCAGCCCTCTGCGCATCAGAAAATGACCTCGTGGTCAATCTCCACCAACCCTTCGCCCCGAGCCTCAATAGGTTCAGAGCACACCCCACCCTCTGATCAGCAGGGCATAAACTCGTGGAGAAACACCCCTCCATGTCTGATAACCATCTCATAGCAACAATCGAGTCCTGAACTCCATCGAATGTGGGAGGCTTCGCATAATAGAAGTCCCGATACTGAAAACCCCGACTAGTCCCTTTCTTTGCCGTTGCTACAGCCGCTGTAACCGCCGCGGCAGCCGTCTCTGCGAAAACCGCATATCGCTCATCAAACTACTTCAATCATAGTGGTCCTGATCGACCCAACAATTCTGGCGACTCAACCCGCAACAATGCAGCAACCTCATCACGCCGGATCTCGCGAATCCTCGCATCCCGCTCGCTCGTGCTCGTCCGATCGATAACCGGATAACAAGATAGCCACAAGCATCATCCACTACGAACCATGGTACTCATCCCATGACATCCCCCTTCAACATGCTTCGGTGTATGGTACCTGAACCATAACATCACTCCTCAATCTGCTCCAATGTATAGCACTCGAACCACAACATCTATCTCAATCTGTTCCGATGTATGGTGCCCTGACCATAACATCACTCTGTATCCGCTCCGATGTATGGTATCCGAACCATAACATCACCCCTCAATCTGTTCCTTAGGACCTTCAGAATGCCCCCTGTATCAAGTATGGGTCCTCTGCTTTCAGTAGTACGGGCCCATACTACCTGCCACATCTACCCATACTTTCCACACGGACCATTCCAGAGTTCCTAAGTAGCTGATAAACCTGCTCTTTCACCAATCTCATCGCGCGTGCTCGCTTTCCAGCGAAATCCTCTACTCTACCAGCGCACTCATCTGGCTGGGTTTACTCCCTAGTCCCTTCCGCCGTCCTTCCACTTCTTTGCTATCAGCTGCTGAAGAGTTCCCAATGATGCCAGCCCTCTACCTCCTGAGTATCGTCATACTCACTTGGTAGCTGACTCCCATCATCGATAACTCCACAAAGCACAAAGCAAGCAGCATTCGAGCATTGAAGCATACATAGGACTCCCCATCTGCGGTAGCTCCACCTTCTCGGCTCATCCTCGGAAGTACCTCTGTACCCCGTAGCTTTACCCCTTGTGCGTTCTAACTAGATACTCTCACTCATCACATACACACAAAAGCATAACGCACATATAACAGCAAACCCTAGACTAAGGCATCACAAACCAGGCCACTCTAGTCCTAAGATGTGAAGTACCTAGCCTGTCTCTAGCATGCAATAATGTCTCATAAAGTGCATAATAGATATTTCATAATACAAAAGTAAAGGTATTTTGGGAAATCACCGTTTGGCTCTGGCTGATTGTACACACTGCTCTTTCTTGCTTTCTCTTTGAACCCTTATTCACTTTTAGAAAACCATTTATTTGGAAAACTTTTTCTTACTTCCTCAGTTTGAGTCCAGATTTACCCGTAGGCGCGTCCGAATCCCTCAAACCAAGGCTCTGATACCAATTTGTAACACCCAGATTTCCAAAAATAAAATTTTTATTTAATTAATCACTTTAATATTAAAAACACTTGTTTAAAATCTTATTCACATTCAAATTACAAAACGTAGTTTCATTTCCGTTATAAAAGAAGACCAGGATCCTCCAAAACACAACTCTTTCTTCGGTGTGTACAATCGAACCGTTGCCATCTCGCGTTACTGTGAGAACCTGAAACAACGTAACATAAACAACGTAAGCACGAAGCTTAGTGAGTTCCCCAATATACCTTACGCACATACGCCATCCGGCCCGGACCGTTCGGTCCACATAACATTGCCTTCCGGCCCGGATCTTTCGATCCACATAATATCGCCTTCCGGCCCGGATCTTTCGATCCACATAATATCGCCTTCCGGCCCGGATCTTTCGATCCACATAATATCGCCTTCCGGCCCGGACCTCTCGGTCCACAAGATAATTGCCTTCCGGCCCATACACATATATAACACATAATACAAATACTCTAACACATAAAGCACATATATCACATATCATACCTGACCTTTCTGTCACATAATACCTTGCCTTCCGGCCCATATATAAGCATGTATAACACGCGTAGCAGCTAACTTTCCATTCATAGCATATAGACATAACACACAACATACATGACCTTCCGGTCACACAATCAAACCCTTCCGGGTGAGGTATAGTGAGAAGACTCACCTCGCGGACACTGGAAGATAGCGACTCCTGAAACCTCTTGCACTTGATCCTCCGAGCTACAAGCTCCCTGTCTCATCATACATCTCTTTTTAATACTTCTATCTTCCACGTTAACTGACCCTAAGAAATCACACCAGTCAACTCAGGTCAACAGTCCATTGTCAGCTCGACTGGACTCGGCGAGTTCCCTGGCGACTCGGCGAGTCTGGTCGTCCTTCAACCTCTGAGATTCCCCTTCTACTCGTCGAGTACCCTCTTTGACTCGACGAGTCACTCCTGGAAGAATCGCGGGGCCACCCCGACTCCACTCGCCGAGTCTGAAGAACAACTCGGCGAGTCCCAGTGAATCTTCAAGCTACTCGCCGAGTCTGATCATCCGACTCGGCGAGTCCATGCCATGCAGTCGATCAAACTGCTTCCTGAGATACATATTTTCCCGAAATACACACTCATGGGACTTCTGGACCTCTAATCATCCTATTACTAGGGTATAAACTTTTGTATAACAACATAATAATCCATCCAATCACCAAATGGGTTTCATAAACCCTAAAATCGTGCACACATCAATATAGCAGAAATGATCCGGAATATTACCTGAATAACACCCCCTCTGTGTCTCCAAACCTCAGAACTCGATCCCCTTGATATTCCTTTGGCCAAAACTCTTCTTCTTCTTGCTTAACAAATTCTTCAAGGTTCCAAAAGCTTCTTCTCCTGCCCTAGACGTCCACAACGATTAAGGGTCCTTCTCAGTCGGCCAAAAGGCGAACAATGGAGGCATAAGATCCCTTAAATACTTCCCAAACCGAACGGCTAGGGTTTTCCACTGAACAGCATCGACTCGCCGAGTCCATACCTGGACTCGTCGAGTCCAGTCGCGAACCCGCGACCAACTCTGCGACCCTACTCGGCGAGTCTGGCTCCAACTCGCCGAGTCTCCCCTTTAAAACACCCCAAAATGCAATTTAGCAATACTTGAGATTTTGGGCTGTTACAGTGTTTCCTTTCATATAGTTGTTTATAAACACTATATTCATGTCTATATGTGTCCTTATATGTCATTTAGGACTTGTTGTGTCTCGAGACTTCATTCGTGGAACTTCTCATCCGTACGCGCTTACCCGTTTGAATCAGCCACATCAGGTGAGTTCATACCCCATAATGAATCTTTTAACTATTTTAACTGTGTTAAGGGGGGAATACAAGTTGAACACAATGATAATTGTGTAAATGTTTGTTATAAACATCTTTCAAAATGTTACTTATTTTATTTATAAGTTGTCAAAACATTTCCAAACTCTTTTAAAGGTTATGTTACTTTATAGTTATACAAAACTCTGTTTTCAAAGTACAAGCATAACTTAATAGAGAAACGAGTCTTTTCAGTAACAGCCCAAGTAGAGCATTAGTAAAATATTATAGGTATACTTTAGGAGAATGCTATTCATTACTTCTAGTACAATGATGCACACAAAGAGCCAGTCGAATTCATGAGTCTATACTAACGCAATACGTTCACATAGATACACTTACATGCATACGCTTACATAGATACGATTTCAATATACGATAACAGAACATAACATAGTAAGGTGCTATAGCATGGAACGTTTTCAGGATCTAACTATACCAATGAATCACAACGCATTGTTATAGTTATATTAGGTATACATGATCATAGTAATGTGGATGTTCGCGGCTTGCACTCATGCAGGGGTCGCGTGTAGTTCCTAAAATCTCTTGACAAGGGAGCGTTTAGCATAGGATCTAGCCATCGCATTATGCCTTAACCCTCAAGTAAGGCAAAATAGTACTTAAAGTAGTCACTTATTACAAATACTACAATACTTACACTGTCAATACGACAATTACAGAAGGATATAAAATTCCAGTGTCAATATTATTAAAACCTTTACCATGTGTCATATACACATAATCGATAAGGTAAGTTAGACTAAATAGTCATATAGTCGGGTCTTGGTAGAAGGCTACTTTCAAAACAGTCGAGTCTTGGTAGAAGGCTACATTTAAAAGTTAGGACCATAATGCTAATCTTATGATTCCTTGATGTGTACACTATAGGATACATATATACTAATAGATTTCGACAGCTAATAGCATGTGTGCTCTTCGCTTCATTTCCTGTTCTCGTTGGAATGTGAGCTTGGAACGAGTTCACCCAATGTATTATCTACCCGAATCTATATATATTTATGCTAAGTATACATTAAGTCATCATAAGGGTACCAGGCATGGATCAGTTTATATGACACAGAGTCAATGCACAACTTTTCTTGTATAAAGCATACTTTTCAAAGTCAGTACTTTTGGTAAACAAAACTAGAAATTTCCCAGATAAGGGCTTAATCCATTTTTAGTAAGCCAGTATACACTTAAAGACTTTAGGTGAATAACTCTATAAGACCTAAGTTTATACACCATGTTTATATATAAAACTAATACCCAATAGATAGTTAAATGTGTGTTTTCTGGCTTACTTCCTGTCCTCGTTGGGTTGTAGACTTAGGGCAGACTCACCCAATTAACTTTTTACCCGATATCAGATTATATATAGCAGTATAAACAAAGCTATTACAAAAGTAGTCACTGTGGTCAATATTTTACTATAAGAAATATAGGTTTTCTTAAAAGAACTTTTCATTAAATATAAAGGAACCATTAAAAATAACTCCATGAGTAACAAGTGAATACACCAGGGTTATATATGACAACGATATAACAGCCAATTGAATGTGTGCTATCTGCCTTACTTTCTGTTCGCCGTTGGGTTATGAGCTTAGGGCAGATGCGCACAATCGATTGTTTGTTTACTCTGAGTATATACGGCTTGTACTCACTTAGTACCCATAGAAGGGCTTGTAGTGTCATTTTACTTAACTTTTATTCAAGTAGGAAATATAGGATTTTCAAGAGGAACAGGCGAACCTTTCAAAACAGAACTTACAACTTACATCACTTTTACATATACATTTTCCATAACGCTTTACATCTTACTCACATCAATTAAATCTTATGAACTCATTAGCTTAATTGCTGATAAACTCTTTCAAATAACTTGTATTCTCAGGAGACTATCAGACAGGTGCTCGTGCAAGGGATTCAGAAGATGGAGCATTATAGCTTCAAGTTTTATTTTGTTATTTGTTTATGACTTCTATGTTTAGTGAACACACAGATTGTAAACACATTCTTTCTAAATGAAATGGTTGTTCATTACTTGCTTACCATATACATATCTCATGATACTAAACATGACGTCCTCCGCCCCCGAACGTTTCCGCCATTCCGGTTTTAGGGTGTGACACTGAAGTAGACTTAGCAGCTAGTGTCACAAAAATTACTGATGGAGATCACGTTATATCATGAAACATAGGAAACATCCTTGAAATTCATTGACTAGTACTGAATCGATACAAATCCCAAAGTTCTTCCCTTGCGATTGTCTTCAAACCTTACCAAAGGGCTATCCTTTTCAACAAAATCATTCAGGAGATAATTGCATCCTGTCATATGTCTCGAGCAGCCACTATTTAGATACCAATCATGCTCTTTAACCTATAATATAAGATATAAATTTAGAGACATTGGCCCATTTTTTAGTGGGTTTACTAAAAATATTAAAACACGAAGAAGGAAGACATTTTAAAGAATTATCCTATTTGATTAAGTTTTCATTTCTTAAACGAAGATTGTCAGTTCTGTTAGCATTATCATCAAAAGTGCACTTCTTATCTTATAAGAAGTGTCTCCACAACGATAACATATCCTTATCCCATGTTTTTTATTTCTATTTTTCAGAAATTTAGGTTTCCAATGAGATGAGACATTTTTGCGAAAATCATGAATTTCAGAACAAGTTATGGAGATAACAGATTTTTCAGAATGACAGGGTGTGGAGGAGACGTGTGATGTTGATTTACACAAAGATTCATCAGTGTAAAGAGAGTGCAAAGACTTAGTTTCATAGCTACTAATAGCACATTCTGGTGACTCACTAAGTATCTCATGTATGGAGTGAAACTCTCCATTAGATATGGTAAATTTAAGATACATTTCAATGGTTGGAGTGGGAATGTATAGGATGGGGTTACGAATGGTAGGATACATTCAGGGTTAGTAGTGCAATGTTTATCAATGAGAGACTGATTTATGAAAGAGAGACTGATGAGACTAGTTTTAAAATCTTCATTCATATCATTGACAGAAGAAAATTTTGATTTAGTGTCAATTAGTTTATAAATGTTACAAGCTTCATCAATCTTTCCACTAAGTATTTTCTCACACCGACCAGGAATCTGAGCATCTATTATTTTATTGAGCTTTAGATTAGAATGAGCCCAATTATTTATTATATTTGGAATTTTATTAGAATGTGCTTTAGCTCGATCCTTCTTCAGATGAATATTACTGTTTGTAAGGGATAAGTTGGTGGTTTTAATGTTGGTGAAAGAAAGATTCCTTTTATTGTCAGACAAGTTGTTCATAGGTGTGTCAATTTCTAGCGTAAGTACATGTTTTTCTTGATTAAACTTGGAGAGATGATGACACAAGTAATTAAACATCATGCACTTTTTGTTATCAGTGTAAGTAATGTACTTATTTACCTGATACACAGATGTTGAATCCCAGTCTAGATTTTTTGAGTCCTTCACAGCTTTGGCAAGATCATATTGAAAGGAGATTGCGCCTATTTCCTTATCTATGACATGATCTTCAATACCTTTATCCATACCTTATCATCATCATACACGTATTCTTAATCAGACGACTCTTCTTCAGACACCCAATTTTTCGCTTCAGCAACCAACACTTAGACATCGATGTTATACCTTTTTAGAGAGGCCAATAGCTTCTTGTACTTTAATTCAAAGTCTTCATCAGTTTTAACTTTCTTTCAGTGTCATAACCTTTAGATGTTAATGAGTCAATATTTGATTGATATCTTTTAAACCCAGACGGTTTCTTGTCATTCTTGGTAATATAGCTTTTAAAAATCTAGGCTTCACCTTTAGATTCGTTAGAGAAGTCATGGTTGCTTTCTCGAGACTTCTTGGAATAGAAAGCAACAGACTTGTCTGATGAGTATCTCACATGATCTTAATCGTCAAAATCTTTGTTTCTTCATGATTATGAAGATTACCAAATAGAAAGGCTAAATCCATGGTTTCAATTTTTCACTATTCTTCAAAACATCAACATGATGTTTCAAACTATTGTTCATTGAATCAAGAAATTTAAACACGAGAGAGTTTCTAGTTTTGTTGATATTTAGTCAACACATATCATTTAGCAAGCAATTGAAACAATTAAAGACACGGGTGAGGGTTTCATTCTTTTTTTCAAAGAATTACTTATATTATCGATTCAAACTATTTTTATTAAAAAAAACTTTACATCATCAATTCCCTCATACACTACAGTCAGTGTTTGCATCAACTCTTTGGCAGATCTTTAGTTTTGGACAAAGTGATAGATATCATAGGGTAGAGTGTTCCCTATAGTAGCACGATCCTTCACATAAAGAACAACAAGATGCTTGTCTTCATTGTCAAATTCATGGGCATGTTTTTTTGACAATATCACCTTCTTTAACATTCTCCTTGATAGGTTGATACATAGGATCATGAGGACCATCATTGATGATGCTCAACATAGAGGAGTACATTGTTTCAAGTACCATCATTACTTTTGACTTCCACATTGTGAAATTATTTTATTCAAATTGAGGTATTTTATGAAAGGGTGTGATTTTAGAATGATTTGATGAGGAAGAAAAAGACATTGTTAATCGAACAAGATGACCGACTCTAATACAAGATGTAGGATCCTTGATGAATAACGATTAACAACTAAGAAGATTAAAAGAACACAAAGAGATATCACAAAGGTTTTTCACTAATAAAAGGTTTTCACAAAGATATTGAGCACAAAGCTCTCTTGGGTTCGATGATCAAGCAATGATCAGAATCCGAGTATATAAAGAAAAGTAAAGACTTCATAAATCCCTACAAACCAGGGATACACCTAATCTCCATTATCAATAGAGTATATATGATATCCCTAACGTATAAGATCTATTAACTAACTAGGTATCTATCTATATATACATGATATTACATTTATATCGTTTACACACTAACATGGCATTATAGATCGAGCTTGACGATGGCGTTGGTGAGACGCTGACACTGATCAGAGTCGACATGAAGGTTTTGCATTATCAGATTCTAAGTTTATCCTCGTAACCAACCTATAATGCAATCTAACAACATTCTCTATATCCGATACACAACTTGAGTGGCTCAAACTCTCTTCTATCAATATCCTGACACTTCTAAAAGGAACTAAATGACTATGACAAGTTCCTTTCCCAATGACATCCAATGTGAGGATAGCACATGTATCCCTAAAGACATAAACCTAGTGGTAACTTGCTCTGTGATCCCCATCTGAACAATCTTTGAATTCTCCATGACCGTGGAGGACTCTGACGAGTCGTTAAGAAACGCAACAAGAAAACTTCCTCACCAAAAGCACTTCGATGGCATCCTACCTTCCTTATCTTGTGCTAAAACGAACCTTAACTAAAAGTCTTAAACACCTGATCTAAATATCCCTCTGACCCATTGTATTGAAACAATAAGATCGAATAGGCTGATAGTCTTCCAAGCATAATATCCAGTTCTCCCCCACATAGGGTTCAAACCATCACCAATTGATGTCAGCAATCAGCAAATCCTCATAACAGATAGACAAATACATACCAACCTAAGATGATCCTTCAGATGATAAGCATCCAATCATAATGAAACTCTGAATCTCATATGGAGACCACAGAAATCCTCGCCAATATTACCGCCACTAAAAATTTAGAATACAATGCAGATACACAAGAAATAACTACGTCAGTCCTTGCATAAAAATCATAACTTCCTTCTCGACATAAGAAAAATTAGATGCTTCCTTCGAGGAACCTGATCTTCTCAAAATGAACCAAGCATTAGATTAGCGATATGGATTTTTTCGTGGCCAATGAACCAAATTTACAAACAAATCTCAAACACCTCTTTGCAGTAAGATAGAAATGATTCACAATGAAATGAAGTATACACCCTCGTGAAAGAGATTTATACGAGAATTCCAACCATTTATTTCTGAAGATAGATACGAATCTGATATCATTCCCCCTTGAACATAGGAGAATGGAAGAACATAAACTCGTTGTAGAGAACGATGCCCAGATCTATCAGCTGGCCCTCCATCCTCATGCTGTAATCATCCGGCCGATCATCACTACTTTGAACAAGGTCTTTGACACCTTATGATCCACTAACTTGTAGAGATCTATACCATTGAAGTTCAAATTTCCATGTGTCACACCCCGAAAACCGAAGGCGGAAACATTTCCGGGGTTGACTCCACGTTGAGTATCAATGCACATAGTAAGTAAAGTAAAACAACCATTACATTACATTAAGAAAAGTTTTACAATTGTTTCAAAAGTATAGTTATACAGTTGTGATACATAGTATATGACAACAAAACGAGTGGGTCTTCAGAGTACTCCATCCTGAACAAAACGATCTTCGGGTACCTGTTCTAACGTTGACCTGAGAACACAAGCGGTTTGAAAATCAGCATAACACTGGTGAGTTCATAAGCAGTTTTTGTTTGTGAAATGTTCATGTTTCCTTTCTGTTTCTGAAAATGTAACACACGCCAAGAAAATCCCACATTTTCTTAAAAAGGCTGGTTGGTTGTTTCACATTATGTAAAGTAAAGTTCTACACTAAAAACACGTTTACCCTTGTGAAAATGTACATTTAGGTTACCTGTTTTGTTATACTTATTTGGTTGTGTACCAAAGGATTCCCAGGAAAGTCCCATACTTTCCTGATGGTATGTTACCGTTTGTAAAAGATGTAAGGTTATCCAGTTTGTTACACTTTTCTAGTTATGTAAATGTTCCCCAGGAAAGCCCCATGCTTTCCTGATTGTTGGTTAACGTTTGTAAAAGACGTAAAAGATGTATTCTGGTTAGACTTGGTTATGTACAAGGTTTCCCAGGAAAGTCCCATACTTTCCTGAATGTTGGTTATCAATGTAAAAGATGTTTCTGAAACCTGGTTATTCTGTGAAGTGTATAAAGATGTTCATTATTACTGTAAGTAAATCTCTGTTATCCTAATTGCGAGTTCCATAACCATACGATAGACTGAACCTGTGGCAATAAGTAGTCCACATCCTTATGACTTTCGTCACCCTTGAACCATTTCGGTTCGGCTGTAGCTAGCAGCCAGGTGTGGGGTAGTCAGCCCCGTATAGATCTATACACTCAAGTCAAGCTCTCTAAATCCTAGAGATTATGGTTATGGGTGTAGTCCTGCACTCACGTATCTTTGTGGAGTGTTCGTCGAGGACGTGTCTCCAATCATACAGGAATAACAAATTTACTAGTAATAATATGATAGTCCTCCACTCTCGTATCTCTGTGGAGTGTTACCGAGGACAAATAGTGTACAAGTTTCATGTTCATATGTTCTAATGTCATGCTTTTTACTGATAAAATGTGAAGTATATAAAACATAACAGTTTATAAACCCATTTCACAAATAATATGTTTTACGTGATCTGCATGTTCAAACGGTTATTAGTTGTATCAATCAGTGTTAAAAGCATATAAAATGTGAAACACACACACGAAAATAAGTTTTGAGTACAAGAAATCCCTTGTACTTTACTTGTGTTCCCCCTGAAAACAGTGAAAAACAGTGAAAAAGTGTAGGGGTATGAACTCACCAGACGAGGAAATGCGACGGTTGCGGACACTAGATGTGGGTTCGGGGCTTGATTACTCGCGATGTCCCTATGTAAAATGAAATAATGTCCATATATATTTAATTAGATTTATATTCACTAATGATATGGTACATTACACTCCAACGAGGTTAAACACCTCAAAACGAGCGTTTGGAGTGACCCGGGTGACATCTATGGACGTGATATGATACTAGGGACTTGGGATTTGAGTTTACTCCCCAAGAGTAAACATTTAAGGGAGTTTACATCCACATAACACACACATACATGAGTTCACGGCCGTGAACTCATGTTGGTGTAATCTTGAGTGTTTAATGGCTTGTTTGGACTTGGGGATTTATGGAATGAATTTCTAAAATGCCTTGGAATGATTTAATGGGACTTATACCAATTAAAAGGGAGTTCACGGCTATAAAGTTGGAGTTTACGGCCGTAAACTCTCCCATGGTCAAGAATAATTTTTTTGAAGCACTTAGAGCAATCACATGTGATTCTAGTAATTTTTCCAAGCCTTGGGATAGTTTAAGGGCATCATTTGGCACACTTTTATGAGTTTACAGCCTAAGAGTATGTGCCATGGCCGTAAACTCTTGTATGATGCATTTTTTTATGTTTAAGGCCCCCAAACTAATTTTAGATGGTTCTAGGATTTACCACAAGGCTATTGGTTAAGTTTCAAGGCATTTTGACATGTTAAAAGGTGTTTACTCCCCATGTTTGAGGGGTTTACGGCCCAAGAATAAGCCTTGGCCGTAAACTCCTATTTACCCCTCAAAATTCATGATTTATGTGTTTCAAGTCCCGATTTGTAATCCTCAAAGTCGTATCTAAGTCCCAACATTTATTTGGAAGGGTTAAATGGATCTAAAACCCCATATTGATGTGTTTACGGCCCAAGCATGTGCCTTGGCCGTAAACACTTGTTTCAAGTCCCAATTTGAAGTCTAAAGAGGTTAGATAACAAGTTAGGGATGTTACCTCTTTGATTTGGAGCCTTAAATCTTTGTTTTTGGACCTTGATTATGGATGAGGAGAGAGGTTGTAGAGTGATTAAGGAAAGATGTCCAAAAGCTTCAAATGGAAGCTTTGAGTCCTTTGTATAGTGTTCGGGAATTGGACACGACGGAATTCTACCCGATACCGGCGTTAGGCGGGGCTTTTGGTCGCACTCAACCAAATTGCTGTAACCCGATATGGTCGATTATAGAATTATTCTGATAACTATTATGGGGTGTTAGAATGATTTCAAATGGCATTAAGACACCCATTAAGTCATTTTAGATCAATACAAGTTAATGGCTTAATTAAACGACATAATCGGAAACGGATTTGGAAACGGCGTTTGGTTGTTCGAATTGGATTACAATTTGAGTTACAAGAAGTGATATGGAATTTTGGGTTATTACATTATCCCCCCGTTAGAGGGAATTTCGTCCCGAAATTCAAGACAAGATACAAGACAAGATACAAATGATGGATCTGGAAAGAGTTGCGGATACTTCTGTTTCATCAAGTCTTCTCGCTCCCAAGTGAACTCCAGTCCCCGCTTGGCATTCCAGCGAACCTTCACTAATGGGATGCGACTTTGTTTCATACGTTTGACTTCTCGATCCATGATTTCGATCGGTTCCTCCACGAAGTTGAGGTTTTCATCGATCTCGATCTCGTCTAAAGGAATCACTAGGGTTTCATCGGATAGGCACTTCTTGAGATTTGAAACATGGAATACGGGATGGATGTTACTGAGTTCGCGAGGTAAACGAAGCTTATAGGCTGCCGGACCGACCCTGGCGAGGATCTCGAAAGGTCCAATGTACCTCGGATTAAGTTTCCTACGCTTACCAAAGCATACAGTGCCTTTCCAGGGCGAGACCTTCAACAGAACACGGTCTCCAACCTGGAATTCCAGTGGTTTCCGACGGTTATCAGTGTAACTCTTCTGGCGATCGCATGAAGCTTTCAGTCGTTCTTAGATTTGGATGATCTTCTTGGTGGTTTCACGGATGATTTCAGGACCAGTGAGAGCACTGTCGGGGACTCGACTCTTGGCTAACTGTGTATCCCCCACCTCGGCCCATCATAGAGGGGATCTGCACTTGCGACCATATAGGGCTTCAAACGGAGCAGCCCTAATGCTGGTGTGGTAACTGTTGTTGTAAGAGAACTCGATCAAAGGTAGATGTGTGTCCCACGACTTTCCAAAGTCAATGACACATGCCCTAAGCATATCCTCCAGGGTTTGCATTGTTCTCTCACTTTGTCCATCGGTCTGAGGATGATACGCAGTGCTCATGTCTAGATTGGTTCCAAGAGCTTTTTGGAGGGACTGCCAAAATCGGGAGGTAAACCTGCTATCTCCATCAGAGATAATGGATGTAGGTACACCGTGCAGTCAGACTACCTCTTGGATGTAAATCCGCGCGAGTCTTTCCATCTTGTATGATTCTTTGATTGGAATGAAGTGAGCGGACTTTGTTAAACGATCAACAATTACCCAAATGGTATCGTACCCACTCGGACACTTGGGTAGTTTGGTGATGAAATCCATGGTACTCATCTCCCATTTCCATTCGGGTATCTCAGGTTGCTGGAGCAGACCCGAGGGTTTCTGGTGTTCAACTTTAACCTTGGCACAAGTCAGACACTTGCCCACGAACGCAGCTATCTATGCGTTCATGTTTGGCCACCAGTATTGTTTCTTGAGATCCAGGTACATCTTGTCCGAACTCGGGTGAACGGAGTATCTGGTTCTGTGCGCTTCCTCCTTAACTATCTCTCTGAATCCTCCGAACTTGGGAATCCAGATCCGATCCATGAAACAATGGACTCCGTTGCCTCTGATCTCAAGTTTCTTTTCCATTCCTCTTAAGGCTTCACTCGACATGTTCTCGGATTTGAGGGCTTCTAACTGGGCTTCTCGGATTTGTATGGGTAAGTTGGAATGGATGGTCATCGTCTGGTTCTTCACTTTGCGGCCTGAGCTCTCCTTTCGGCTAAGGGCATCTGGTACCACATTGGGCTTGCTGGGATGGTAACGAATTTCACACTCATAATCACTGAGTAGTTCTACCCATCTCCATTGTCTCATGTTCAAGTCTTTCTGGTCAAAGATGTGTTGCAGGCTCTTGTGATCAGTGAAGATCGTGCACTTGGTTCCGTAGAGGTAATGTCTCCAAATCTTCAATGCAAGGACTACGACTCCTAGGTCCAAGTCGTGTGTGGTATAGTTGACCTCGTGTGCTTTCAACTGTCTAGAGGCATAAGCAATCACCTTTCCTCTTTGCATAAGCACACAGCCTAAGCCTTGAGTAGACGCATCACAGTAGACAACGAAGTCCTCTATCCCTTCGGGTAGGGACAGAACAGGTACGTTGCACAAGACTTTGTTCAACGTCTGGAACGCGGTTTCTTGCTTATCACTCCAACAAAAGGGTACACCTTTCTGTGTTAGAGTGGTTAGGGGTTTGGCGATCCTGGAAAAGTTCTGGATAAATCTTCGATAATAGCCAGCGAGACCCTAGAATTGCCGGATTTCTGTGGGTGTCTTCGGTGCTGACTAATTCTCTATCGCCTTTATCTTGGAAGGATCGACATTAATACCCTCCTCGCTTACTACATGACCGACGAAAGTTACCTTCCGAATCCAGAACTCGCATTTGGAAAATTTTGCGTACAACTTCTCGGATTGAAGGGTTTCCAACACTAGCCTCAAGTGTTGTTTGTGGTCTTCTTCGCTTCGGGAATAGACGAGTATGTCATCAATGAACACAATCACAAACTTGTCCAGATAAGGACGACATACCCGGTTCATCAGGTCCATGAACATCGTCGGTGCGTTGGTTAGACCAAAGGGCATCACTACGAACTCGTAGTGTCCATATCGATTCCTGAAAGCTGTTTTGGAAACATCACTCTCATGAACTCGTAGCTGATGGTACCCTGATCGAAGGTCTATCTTGGAGAAGTAACTGGCTCCCTGGAGTTGATCGAAGAGGTTATCTATTCGCGGAAGAGGATATCGGTTTTTGACAGTCAACTTGTTCAGCTCGCGATAATCGATACACATCCGAAAGGACCCATCTTTCTTCTTGACAAATAGTACCGGAGCTCCCCAGGGTGAGGAACTCAGTCTAATGAATCCTTTATTGAGCAACTCATTGAGTTGACTGGATAACTCCTGCATTTCTGCCGGAGCTAAGCGATACGGAGACTTCGCTACGGGGGTAGCTCCAGGAATTAGGTCAATACGGAACTCAACCTAACGCTCAGGAGGAATTCCTGGAAGCTCTTCGGGAAACACATCAGGAAAGTTACAGACTTCAGAGATGCTCGCGAGGTCTTTAACTTCCTGTTTCTCGTTGATTACATGGGCCAAGAATGCAATGCACTCCTTTCGCAGGAGCTTTTGAGCTTTGATGTTGGAAATGATATGAAGGTTGGAACTGAGTTTATCGCCATAGATTACAAGAGTTTGACCTGAGGGAAGGTTGAGACGGATGGCTTTTTCGAAACAAAGGATATCTGCATGATTGGGACTCAACCAATCCATGCCAATGATGACATCAAAGCTCTTTATGGAAACTGGCATAAGATCGATAGGAAATGAATGGTCATTCAAGGTAAGGATACAACCTACGAATATCTCGTTAGCGCTTTCTTTCTCACCATTAGCCATCTCGACGGTAAACGTTTCAGTTAAAGGTTGGGGATTTTGTTTTAGGTTATGTTTGAATGAATGACTAACAAAGCTTCTTTCAGCACCCGAATCGAAAAGAATACTAGCATACGAGTTGTCAAGAAGGAACGTACCTGAAACAACAGTGGGATCGACGACTGCTTCCTCCCGTCCTATGGATAGGACTCTCCCGGTGTTATCGGCTGTAGACTTCTGGGGGCAGTTCCTTTTAAAGTGCCCAACTTCACCATAATTGTAGCAGGCTTGACCAACTCCTGCTCGCGAAGATTGATTGGCCGATTGGGCCGGAGCTTTGCAGAATCGGACGGTGTGCCCCTTCTTATCACAATTGGTACACGACAGTTCTCGGCAGGGGCCAGGGTTGTGGTGATACTTGCACTTGTCACAGAGGGGAAGATTACCAGCATACCGGCTGGTAGGAGTTGGAGTTGCGGATCCCACAACAGATGCAGCAGCAACGGGGGTAGTAGCAGTATGGACTGCTACAGTTTGTTGTCTCTTGGAGGATCCTTGGGAAGATTGACCCTTCTTCTTCTTCCAGAACTTTCTCTTCTCACCACTACTTTTAGTCGACTCAGGAGCGGTGGGGGTTTCCTCGACATCATCGCTATGATCAATTAGGGTTTGGGCTAAAGTCTTAGCACTATCATATGTATCCGGACGAGCAGCTAATACACGACCCTTTGTTGGATGGGTTAACCCCCAAATGAACCTCTCGATCTTTTTACTTTCAGGAGTGACTAGCCCAGGGCAGAGAAGTGCGAGATCATCGAATCAGGAAGTGTATGCAGCAATGTCGGAACCTTTCATCTTCAGGTTCTAGAGCTCGTGCTCTAGTTTCTGCATTTCGTCACGGGGACAATATTCGGCTATCAAAAGTTCTTTCATGGCTTCCCAGTCCATGGCGTTGGCTACGGGTAGGGTCAAGGATTTGACTCGGCCGTTCCACCAAGTCAAAGCTTTATCGAGGAAGGTACAGGCTGCAAATTTAACCTTGTCGGACTCAGCACAGGCACATATTTCGAAAATGGATTCGATTTTCTGGAACCATCGGGATAAGGAAATGACACCTCTAGTGCCATCGAAGGATGTTGGTTTTGCATTCATGAAATACTTATAGGAACCCTCCTTTCGGTGTCCCTGATCACTTTCTTGGTCCTGAGTTTGAGTACCACCTCCTGAACCACGGGTGTTTAATTGGGACATAGCAGCTGCCACCGCGGCGGTAACAGCTGCCTGAAATACCACGGGGTCAATTTCAGGAGGAGGTGGTGGTAGAGGGTTGTTGGTCTTTCAGCTGGGTCTCTTTCTGGGAGGTATCTTGATCCAATAACATCAAGAAAGAGAGGATGATAAGTCCTCTGAATTGAATCGAGAGATATGATAGATATTTATTCCAAATAAGCGATAAAGCAGGAAAGAGTTATCAAAGCAGGTAAACTATCGCTAATGGAATGATCAAGGATCTATACGTGAATGAGGATTCTTACAAAGAATTGGCTCGAGAAATACTCCCATAGTATTTCATGATTCATTACTACACTGGCACGATGTTTGTGGTATTAAGGTAAGTTTTTAGGCATGCCGCATACCACAGTCACTCCCAAGCACATGTTGGCCGTGTCTCGAATGAATATAGTTGGCCAGGCTATATTGATCCTAGACACGACTACATAACTGCCCAGGTTTAACCATAGTACACAACACCCATTTACTTATGTTTTGTTCTACTTGTAGTTACGGATCTCGACGGCTCGGTATACTTATATACTTTTGAAAATACTTATAGTTTGAGGATACTTTTATTTCAGAGCACTTAGGCCCTTTAGTGTTTATAGTTTTATACCATGTAAGGTTTGGTATACTTTATTCACTATAAACAAGGGCTCTGATACCAATCTGTCACACCCCGAAAACCGAAGGCGGAAACATTTCCGGGGTTAACTCCACGTTGAGTATCAAATCCAATGCACATAGTAAGTAAAGTAAAACAACCATTACATTACATTAAGAAAAGTTTTACAATTGTTTCAAAAGTACAGTTATACAGTTGTGATACATAGTATATGATAACAAAACGAGCGGGTCTTCGGAGTACTCCATCCTGAACAAAACTATCTTCGGGTACCTGTTCTAACGTTGATCTGAGAACACAAGCGGTTTGAAAATCAGCATAACGCTAGTGAGTTCATAAGCGGTTTTTGTTTGTGAAATGTTCATGTTTCCTTTCTGTTTCTGAAAATGTAACACACGCTAAGAAAATCCCACATTTTCTTAAAATGGTTGGTTGGTTGTTTCACACTATGTAAAGTAAAGTTCTACAATGAAAACACGTTTACCCTTGTGAACATGTACATTTAGGTTACCTGTTTTGTTATACTTATTTGGTTGTGTACCAAAGGATTCCCAGGAAAGTCCCATACTTTCCTGATGGTATGTTACCGTTTGTAAAAGATGTAAGGTTATCCAGTTTGTTACACTTTTATATTTATGTAAATGTTCCCCAGGAAAGCCCCATGCTTTCCTGATTGTTGGTTACCGTTTGTAAAAGACGTAAAAGATGTATTCTGGTTAGACTTGGTTATGTACAAGGTTTCCCAGGAAAGTCCCATACTTTCCTAAATGTTGGTTATCAATGTAAAAGATGTTTTTGAAACCTGGTTATTCTGTGAAGTGTATAAAGATGTTCATTATTACTATAAGTAAATCTCTGTTATCCTAATTGCGAGTTCCATAACCATACGATAGACTGAACCTGTGGCAATAAGTAGTCACCATCCTTATGACTTTCGTCACCCTTGAACCATTTCGGTTCGGCTGTAGCTAGCAGCCAGGTGTGGGGTAGTCAGCCCCGTATAGATCTATACACTCAAGTCACGCTCTCTAAATCCCAGAGATTCTGGTTACGGGTGTAGTCCTCCACTCGCGTATCTCTATGGAGTGTTCGCCGAGGACGTGTCTCCAATCATACAGGAATAACAAATTTACTAGTAATAATATGATAGTCCTCCACTCGCGTATCTCTGTGGAGTGTTACCGAGGACAAACAGTGTACAAGTTTCATGTTCATATGTTCTAATGTCATGCTTTTAACTGATAAAATGTGGAAAACCATTTGTGAAGTATATAAAACATAACAGTTTATAAACCCATTTCACAAATAATATGTTTCACGTGATCTGCATGTTCAAACGGTTATTAGTTGTATCAATCAGTGTTAAAAGCATATAAAATGTGAAACACACACACGAAAATAAGTTTTGAGTACAAGAAATCCCTTGTACTTTACTTGTGTTCCCCCCTAAAAACAGTGAAAAACAGTGAAAAAGGGTAGGGGTATGAACTCACTAGACGAGGAAATGCGACGGTTTCGGACACTAGACGTGGGTTCGGGGCTTGATTACTCGCGATGTCCCTATGTAAAATGAAATAATATCCATATATATTTAATTGGATTTATATTCACTAATGATATGGAACATTACACTCCAACGAGGTTAAACACCTCAAAACGAGCGTTTGGAGTGACCCGGGTGACATCTACGGACGTGATATGATACTAGGGACTTGGGATTTGAGTTTACTCCCCAAGAGTAAACATTTAAGGGAGTTTACATCCACATAACACACACATACATGAGTTCACGGCCGTGAACTCATGTTGGTGTAATCTTGAGTGTTTAATGGCTTGTTTGGACATGGGGATTTATGGAATGAATTTCTAAAATGCCTTGGAATGATTTAATGGGACTTATACCAATTAAAAGGGAGTTCACGGATGTAAACTTGGAGTTTACGGCCGTAAACTCTCCCATGGTCAAGAATCATTTTTTTGAAGCACTTAGAGCAATCACATGTGATCCTAGTAATTTTTCCAAGCCTTGGGATGGTTTGAGGGCATCATTTGGCACACTTTTATGAGTTTACAGCCTAAGAGTATGTTCCATGGCCGTAAACTCTTGTATGATGCATTTTTTTTTTATGTTTAAGGCCCCCAAAATAATTTTAGATGGTTCTAGGATTTACCACAAGGCTGTTGGTTAAGTTTCAAGGCATTTTGACATGTTAAAAGGTGTTTACTCCCCATGTTTGAGGGGTTTATGGCCCAAGAATAAGCCTTGGCCGTAAACTCCTATTTACCCCTCAAAATTCATGATTTAAGTGTTTCAAGTCCCGATTTGTAATCCTCAAAGTCGTATCTAAGTCCCAACATTTATTTGGAAGGGTTAAATGGATCTAAAACCCCATATTTATGTGTTTACGGCCCAAGCATGTTCCTTGGCCGTAAACACTTGTTCCAGGTCCTAAATCCTTTTTTAAACATCAATTTGAAGTCTAAAGAGGTTAGATAACAAGTTAGGGATGTTACCTCTTTGATTTGGAGCCTTAAATCTTTGTTTTTGGACCTTGATTATGGATGAGGAGAGAGGTTGGAGAGTGATTAAGGAAAGATGTCCAAAAGCTTCAAATGGAAGCTTTGAGTCCTTTATATAGTGTTCGGGAATTGGACACGGCAGAATTCTACCCGATACCAACGTTAGGCGGGGCTTTTGGTCGCACTCGACCAAATTGCCGTAACCCGATATGGTTGATTCTAGAATTATTCTGATAACTATTATGGGGTGTTAGAATGATTTCAAATGGCATTAAGACACCCATTAAGTCATTTTAGATCAATACAAGTTAATGACTTAATTAAACGGCGAAATCGGAAACGGATTTGGAAACGGCGTTTGGTTGTTCGAATTAGATTACAATTTGAATTACAAGAAGTGATATGGAATTTCGAGTTATTACATTATCCCCCCGTTAGAGGGAATTTCGTCCCGGAATTCAAGACAAGATAGAAGACAAGATACAAATCATGGATCTAGAAAGAGTTGCGGATACTTCTGTTTCATCAAGTCTTCCCGCTCCCAAGTGAACTCCAGTCCCTGCTTGGCATTCCAGCGAACCTTCACTAATGGGATGCGACTTTGTTTCATACGTTTGACTTCTCGATCCATGATTTCGATCGGTTCCTCCACGAAGTTGAGGTTTTCATCGATCTCGATCTCGTCTAAAGGAATCACTAGGGTTTCATCGGATAGGCACTTCTTGAGATTTGAAACATGGAATACGGGATGGATGTTACTGAGTTCGCGAGGTAAACGAAGATTATAGGCTACCGGACCAACCTTGGCGAGGATCTCGAAAGGTCCAATGTGCCTCGGATTAAGTTTCCCATGCTTACCAAAGCGTACAGTGCCTTTCCAGGGCGAGACCTTCAACAGAACACGGTCTCTAACCTGGAATTCCAGTGGTTTCCGACGGTTATCAGCGTAACTCTTCTGGCGATCGCGTGAAGCTTTCAGTTGTTCTCAGATTTGGATGATCTTCTTGGTGGTTTCACGGATGATTTCGGGACCAGTGAGAGCACTGTCGGGGACTCGACTCTTGGCTAACTGTGTATCCCCCACCTCGGCCCATCACAGAGGGGATTTGCACTTGCGACCGTATAGGGCTTCAAACGGAGCGGCCCTAATGCTGGTGTGGTAACTGTTGTTGTAAGAGAACTCGATCAAAGGTAGATGTGTGTCCCACGACTTTCCAAAGTCAATGACACATGCCCTAAGCATATCCTCCAGGGTTTGCATTGTTCTCTCAATTTGTCCATCGGTCTGAGGATGATACGCAGTGCTCATGTCTAGATTGGTTCCAAGAGCTTTCTGGAGGGACTGCCAAAATCGGGAGGTAAACCTGCTATCTCGATCAGAGAAAATGGACGTAGGTACACCGTGCAGTCAGACTACCTCTTGGATGTAAATCCGCACGAGTCTTTCGGGTTATTACACCATGACCACTAAGTACCAAACAAATACCATTCTCATCGTCATCCTTGACAGCCATAATTGAAATACCGATAAATACGAAAACTCATTGCAACAAATCATGGTATAAAACCATTCTATCTATCCTTAACCAACTCCTTAGAATCTGTAAGATTTTTGTCAATTCGAATATGGATCATATGCTTCTAGTAGTACAAGCCCAATACTACCTTCAACACCTATCCGTAATTTCCTCAAGAATCATCTCAAATCCTCTAAGTCACCCCACTACAGAAACTCTCATAAGTCCTCTACTAAACAACATGCATAACTTACTACAAACCTTGCTAGGCTCTCCTAGGAGTCCTCCTCTCACTTGCTTCCGTATTACTAGGAATCTCTACCAACAATCCTGGTGACTCATACACGCAAATTGTACACAATACATGAACAAAAAGATTGATGATTAAATGATTATATTCTAAGCCCACAACCAACAAGGAATAAGGAATAAGGCAAAATCAAAATTTTTAAGGCTATATAATCCTAATCGTGTACAACTCTAAGATATAAATTTAGCAATTAACGTTATCAATCTAGATATTAAGTAGCACATAACAAACAATTCCCAAGGATAAGGCATCACAGATGTCAGGCAATTCTATCATACAATTCCTGAAGGAATCTAGATCCTTTGTCCTATCCAAGAATGCGGCTCACATAATAGCATACTAAAGCCTAACATCCATGTATGGATATTTAGGGAATCGGTTACTTGAGCTCCGTTGAATACATGCATCACAACCTATTCTTTATAAAAATCTTTTCTTTTTAGAAAACATTCACAAATCCCCAGTTTGAGTCTACACACACCAGAAAAAACATTTAGCTCCCTAATTCTTTGTCGTATCCTTTTTTTTCTTTATACTTTTCTCGTTAGAGGTTCAAAACTACATATGGAATCGGAAGTAACTGGAAAATATTTAAACATGCAATTTTAATCATAAAGCTTAGTGAGTTCTTCAAAATAAAATATACCATACATAACGTAATGGGTGTGTTTCAACCACAAGTGAATGCTATAGGCCAAATCATAGTCTTACCACCACTTCCTGACATGGGCTAAATATAATATGCCAAAAATTATAAAGAGATTTTTTTTTAAATTTAAAATATAATAACCAATTAAAATCATTGTTTCAAAAACCATTAAGTAACATTCAATTGATTAAAAGCATACATTATCATAGTTAAGTTTACAAAACTGTGAAATGAACCTCTTCGATGCATATGTACAGTCCCACCGAGCTCTTCTCAAGAATGACCTACAAAATGTTTAATCCAAAACTTTATGCATAAAGATTTGTGAGTTACCTATTATACCACATATTTAGTCATACATACAATGGATCCAAACAAGGTCTCAACTCTAGCACCGAGCAATCAAATCTCCTATCCACATACATATATCATGTGTAACGGGCCTAACATTGGGATTATACTGGACTAGCCATGAGTCTATTTCCACATGCTGAAACCTGGTTTTAAATATAATTGTTGTGTTCCAAGAACAATCTTCTGTATCAGTGTTATGATCCAACCATACTCTTTCCTATCAGTCTTTTGATCGAACCATAGTCTTTCCTATCAGTGTTGTGATGCAACCAGAATCTTTCCTTATTAGTGATGTGATCCAAACACAGTCTTTCATATTAATTACCAGGAACCAGATCTTGGTCTTTCATATAATTCATAAAGTCATATATAGTAAGAGATTAGATAGAAAGTCGAATGATGACCCACCCGAGAGCGAAGAATCAGATAAGAGCATCACAATCAGGTATTAGACATTAAGTTCATAGTCTATCCAACCTAAAATACATTTAAATGTGGCTATCACTATCACATAATAGTTTAACAAAAACATAAAGCAAAATACTAGTATATCCCTACCCTTAGCAACTGGCATTCCCTAGTTACCCTGCCATTGACCACTTCTCAATTATTTCCTTTGCTAGTCCTGATAACTGGTTTACTCCAGTTACCCTAACCAAATATAACTCTTAACATTACCATATGATCAACAGGCAAGACACTACCAGTCTAGCATGTCAAGACACCAAGTATGCTAAACTACACATGCATACAAAGGAGTTATACTAGCAGCTAACATACTTGTACTACAACAACATATCTATCCTACCTTTCAAAGAATATACAATGGGGTATGTGTCATAGTGATAAACTCACCTGGACTACAAAACCGAAGAAGCACAGCCACACTCTTAGTCCTTATAGTGCACAATCCCATAACCGATTAATCACCTAAAGAGATAAATCCTTAATCAGTAACACAAATCCTCGAAGTTTGACCCTAATTCAAACTGGTCAAATATGAATGGTCAAAGTTCCAAATGATCAATAGTCAACTTAGTCAAAGTCAATGTCACATCGTGAGCATTCCTTGGTCATGTCGTGGGGAGGCAAAGAGAAAACAATCACGATTTTGGGCACCGCCACATCATGATAAATCCTATATGACATCGTAACTTCTGTTTAGAAAGCCAAAATTTTATTAAGTGCTTAATTCTTTCAGACCAAGGCCCATAACTTCATATCTACTTCCTTTCACTGACATAATGGATAAAGTTTCCAACTTTATCCATTAGGACTCCATTCCAGAGCTAGATCTACAAACCTAAGTCCATTTAAGCCCTTAGTATGACTCTAACTTGCTCAAGGACCTAAAATAACTCCAAACATGACTCTTTTCTCATTCTCAAAAACCTAAGGACCATTAGATAGTCATGACAAGCTCTGGAGTTCCTCAAACTCCAATATCCTTCGCAGAAGGGAATAAAAACATCTAAAAGACTCCAAACTTGAAACAATAAGAACAGGGATCAAGATGTGAATTTTATACCTTCAAAAACTCCAAAATATGAAGGGAATAAGGGATGAAAACTAGCTCCTTTCTTCCTTACACCACAATGATCTTCCTTCTTCTTCAATTTTCATCATAATCCAAGAACAAGGCAACAAATCAATCAAACAACTTCACAAACATGAAATCAGGCTACGGTTTCATTGAGGGAGGTTGGAGGCTAAAAAAGGTGTCCTAGTTCATGATTTAATGACTTCAAATATAGAGGAAACCCTAAAAATCATGGGCTTGTGCTTTAATTATTGTCATGTTGTGAAACACCATTTGTCGCGTCTTGACAACCATTCCAATCACACGGTCTATAATTCTCATGGCACGTTGTGACATCCTTCATGTCATGTCGTGGCATATAGTTTTTCCTCAAAAGCCATGCCTTTGACTCCTATATACCATCCAGTGATCCCATCTAGGAAACCGCTATTACAAGTCTTCCCATTTAAATTCGATTTCATCCTCGAAATGAGTCATTTCCAAGAATTTGCTAAAGACCTTCCGAACCCCTTTTGGGTTTATGTAAGCCCACTACCTTTTACTCATGCTGACGCCACTCTAAATGTTGGTAGTTGATATCACTAAAACATGCACTCCTCAAGCCAACCACAAAAGCAAAATTAAACGAAATTTCCAAAGGTAGAAGCTTAACAAATGCAACCATGGATTAACACCCTGACCGACTATCCTTTTTCCGAAATTGATGCCGATTCAATCCCTAGCCAGGAACATATGCCCCTTGAATAAAAAATTATGTAACAACTAATTAACAATGACGAGACCTACTTCCTCTTCTGGGTCTAAAAGCTTCAAAACCATGCTTGACTTCTAGACAGATATAGCCAATAGAATCTCAATCATGCTAACCAAGGCTTACATATCTGATTCGACGATTATACGACATTTGGAACATTGCATCCAACCAACCTTGGGAGAAGCTAACTCTCACACTAATCTCAAAGACTTTTAGGTTGTTCATGACAACTTGATGAATAAACCCATCCTATATTACAATCTTGTTGACCAGGAAATTCATGGTTCTAATCTAAATGAGATCCTTACCAACCTTGTTCCATCGAACAGATGGACAGAAGAACGAATTCCACAACTAATTGTTGAAACTGATGCCCACACTCACATATGCAAAATGAACTCCAAACAAAATCCCAACTGGCAAAGGTTAACCTAGCTTGTACCTCAACACGACCCTAACAAACCTTAAGTCTAAATAAAGGAAAGAGTAAAACAACAATGGCTGGTTGGATTTAACTTATGTGAATTCTATTATCCAACTATAGTCTTACAATCATTGTCGCTGCTACAGCCCAACGATAGTCTTTCCTGCCATGATCAAACTATGGTCTTCTATATGTAAATGTTATGGTCTAACCATAGTCTTATAATCACTTCTGTTGCTATAGTAAACTGTAGTCCTTCCTGCCACGATCCAACCATGGTCTTCCACATGTGAATTCTATGATCCAACCATAGTCTTATAGTCACTTATGTTGCTACAACCCAATTGTAGTCTTTCCTACCATGATCAAACCATGTCCTTCCAGAAAAAACTACAAAGACAACAAGCAAAACTAACACGTGATGGATCCCTAATCTACTAAACCCCATCTTGTGTTCGGTTCATGCTTTGAGCCCCAGAGCATTCAACAGACAAGAGCAGGCAAAGAGGCCCTCACACAACGCTCAACCTAAACCTAGACACTAAACAAGAATTTGTGCCGCTGCTAATGCTTTAACCTTCGAACGAGATAACTTGGAATCCTCACTATCTGTATCCTTAATCACATCTGACTGGTAAACATCATTCCTTGCATAAGCTTCAACACGAACAACAACCAAAACCCGTTATCCTCTTACCATTGAATATAAAGTTCTGGGATGACCAGCACTCGAAAATACTTCCTTCAGACGAATCGATTCTCCCCCACTTGGAATTGGCTAAACTCTAACAACTCCATAACCATTCAAATTTCCAATCCTATCAAATAACCCCACCACATGGTTCCTAAAAACCACACCTGTCACTAGCAAGCATAAAGGAATCTGAATTCTTTTACAAAACTCAAGAGCTCCGAACAATTACTACAAGCCATGAAAACAAAATCCAAAGAGTTCCAACACACATGTACAACCTCAAAACAACAATAATCATACATACAGAAACCTTCATAATAGAACCAAATTTGACTAAGAAAATATCATTTAGTAGATCATTCAACATTGCAACTGAAACAACAAGGCAAAAAAAAATAGAAGAGATATTGATGACACCAATGAATGTTGCATCTAACTGAATTGAAGGGAACTTCTAACTCAAACCCCAACTCTTGGGACTCTAATTGTCCCATGCCGCCCATCTGATAGCTGGGAAGACAAAGGTGTCGCATCCAAAACCGCACCATTGGCTCACAGAGGAAAATCGGCCTTAACATGGCCTGACTGATAGCAAAAGCAACTTACCCTTGGCGAATCTCTCTTACTACAGTCTTGGCCGTAGTGACCCTCCTTACTACACCTGAAACATCCCGAAATAGGCGTGTGGCAATTTCCCTAATGAGTTTGGCCACAACTCCCATAAAATCTGCGAGTCTCTTGATCTCCTCAGCGAATGCCTATCACTCGAGCCTTCTTGGTTTTTGTTGTAGATGCGTTAAGTTGTTCCTACCTCAACTTTTATTGTTGAGTCTCCAACTCAACCTCCCTCTCCCTAGCTACCTACACTAAACTTCCTATCACTCGAGATACTCACGTGCTCCAAGATCTCCGTCTGTAACAAACCGTTATTTCAAACCTATGTAATAGTGTAGGTCAACTTGTACTTCTTTTTAAATTAATAAAGAGAAATTTTGGCATACTTTGTATATTTACATAATTGACCCTCAAAAATAGATTATTAAATAATCTCAGTTGGGATGAACCAAGTGATAGAGATTGTAACAAGGTTTCCAAAAATATAAAGAACACTAAAATCTGAGTTATAATGAAGAAGTTTTGACCAATCGAAAATCCGAGTTATATATATATATATATATATATATATATATATATATATATATATATATATAAGATTTAAAAGGCTTAGGACTAATAACTCATTCTAGGTCCTTTTCCTTGTTTGGATGTGGACTTATAGTACCGGTTATTTGTCCGAAGGTCGTTTAAATTTTACTTATATATAAAATTGTATATGTATATAATTATAAAAGTTATTTCATTAGTTTAATTACCTTTGTAACATGTTGAGCAAAGGATTACATGCAAAAATAGTTATTTACCAATTCATAAAGCACATATAAATTATAATATGTATAATTTATGATACATAGAACAATAATTCATGATTTAAGTATACAAGAATACACTGTTTTACATGAATAATTCAACAGTTTAAACGCTCACAAGGCGTTTGTTTCAGGCGTTCATGTCTTAGTATGGTTATAATAACTCATTAAAAAGATATTAACAACACGTTAGTGTATAAACAACTAAACGTAAGTACATCTTCAAAGTACCAGTTTACAAAATACAAAGTACAATGGTATAGCACAGTTTTCAAGAACAACTAGTGAAGCCAGACACACTCTCAGTTACAAGTTTTACAAATAGATTGGTTTATAAATAGGACGGTTTTATGGGAATAAAACTACTTTTCACATACCACAGAAAATATGGGATTTTCTAGAACAATTTTCATATTCAATATACAAAGACACCCTTTCACACATAAAGACTTATGTACTCACTCAACTTATTGTTGATACTCTCTTTTCAAATTACTTGTATTCTCAGGGAAATAATAACAGGTACTCCCCGAGCTTTTTGTGAAGATGGAGCAATTATGAGGCATATCTTCTTCTTTTGTATAACTATTTTGGTTTCAATATACAATGATTGAACACATGTACATATTATACTTTTAATTACAATGGTTGTTTGTACTTTGATTACTATGATGCATGTGTTGTGATACTACAAATGAATTCCTCCACCCCCGGACGTTTCCGCCGTCTGGTTTGGGGGTGTGACACCGTCCTCAACAAGACATGGTAGCGTGTCGTCCTCATCTCTTGTAAAGCGACATTTTAAGGACAAAACGTCACTCTCTCTTTAAACTTGGTTGTGATCTCAACCACCAACTCTGTATTCTTCTCAAGTACCAAAAACTCATGTGCCAACTACTAAACCTCAAATGCTCGCATAAACTCCTGACTCAACTCCAAATAACCAACATAGAAGGTCACCATCCTTACTTTGAAAGATAACAAAAATACATCAAAACAATGCACGACGCAAACCTACACTATGCATACCCACCTACCTCTTCTTGATATTCCTGTAACACTCCCTGCCACATGTATGGGTCCTATGCTTTCAGTAGTATGATCTCCATACTACCTTTCACACCTATCCATACTCATTCCAAGGACAGTCCCAAGACTCCCAAATCACTTCACTACAGTCTGTTATACTCTTCACATTCATGCATATGGATAAACATATGCCTAATACTACACTTCCTAGACTCTTTTGCTAGAATTCTTGCCTACCTACTAGCTCCAACATTACTAGAAATCTCTGTCAACACCTCTGGGTGCCTCGTCCATGAAAGTTATATACAATACAAAACCTCATAGACTGTCGAACGAGTGATTCTACCCTAAGCCCACAAATAGGCAAGGAACATGAAATAATGATAAACAATCATTCCACGTCTATATAATCCCAATCGCATACAACTCAAAAAACATACACCTAAAAATTAACATTACCAATCTAGACTTCAAACACCACAAAACAGACGATTCTATAGGTTATAAAGCATCACAAATGTTAGGCAGTTCTATCATGGAATTCATGAGTATATCTACAACCTATATTTTAGCATGTATAACAACTCATAGCTCAATACAAGATCATATGGGTATATTAGGAATTACTTACTTCTTGAGCTTCGACCGACTGTACGAATCACGTCCTCCAATAAAATATTTTTAGAAAATTGTTTTCATGAATGAAAGAATTATTTTTCAAAAACTTACTTAGAAAATCTCTTAGTCCTCAATTATAGTTCATAAACACTGCAAGGTGCATCCAAATCCCTCAACACAAGGATCTGATAGCAACTTGTAACGTTCCAAATATTATAAAAATATTTTTCATTTTTAAAATATAATAACCAACTAAAACCTTTGTTTAAAAAACCATTAAGTAACATTCATTTTGTTAGAACCTTACAGTATTAAACTGATGTTTAGAAAACTGCTGAAACGAGCATCTTCGATGCGTATGTACAGTCCCGCTGAGCTCTTTTCACGAACGACCTGCAAAATGTTTAATCCAGAAATATAAGCATAAAGCTTAGTGAGTTCCCCACAATAGCATATATTCCATCATACATACAATGGATCCGTACAAGGTCTCATCTCTAGCTTCGTGCAATCAAATCTATTATCTACATACATATATCATGTGTAACAAGCCCAACTGTCACACCTCAAAACTGGAACGGCAGAAACGTTGGGAGGTAGAGGACGTCATGTACAGTATCATAACAATGCAAAATAATAAACAAGCAACAACATCATCCATTGCATTAATAGTACAATATAATACAAGTGTGTTCTTTCATAGTAAAAAGACAGCGAAACAAGTAATCAAAATAAAAGACGAGTCTTGAACGAGCTCCGTCTTCTCAAAAACCCGACCGACTGTACCTGTCTACTGGTGACGTAAGAATACAAGTTATTTTGAAAGAGTTTATCAACTTTAAAGCTGGTGAGTTAATAAGCATTTAGTGTCAATGTTTGTATAAGTTTGATGAAAATGTTGGTAAATGTTTAATGTAAATGTTTGTAGTAAATGTTTGTAAAAAATGTTTGTAACTCCTAGAAAATCCTATATTTTCTACTAAACGTAGCCTTCTACCGGCATCAAATGTTCTGTATGTTTGTTTCTTGTGAGAGTGTGCATTTTCCCAAGTGTGACTATCATTAACCAAAAATATAGTTTTACATTACTGTTTATATGAGAAGATCACAAAGTGAATGCAATGGGGGAATAATAAAGTATTGTAGTGTTGTATTATAGTAACTAATGTTGTACCAACTACCTTAAACCAATTGTTATTTAAGGTATAATGTGATATGATTGCACCATACTATCGACTAATAATACGACGATGAAAGACATCGAAAGAAATGACATCTGGCACCCGTAGACTTGCAAGTCCCACTGTAGCGAACAACAAGGTGTAGGATAGTCAATCCAGTATAGATCTATACACAAATTTACGCTCTACCTCTAGGAGACTCAGGATACAAAACGAGCCAAGACAGGTGATGCCATGCTCCGAAACCGTGGCTCACATTTATGTTATAGTATTCTTGTATATGTATTGTATGTACTAGTGTAATATATGTTCTCACCATCTAGTATGTTGTATGTTCTCTTTCTTTCTCATATAGTATGTTGGTTCTGTTTCTCATATAGTATGTTCGTTTTGTTTCTCATATAGTATGTTCGTTCTGTTTTTCATATAGTATATCCTCTTAGTTTCTCATAATAGTAAGTTTGTATTGACTCATAAATGAACTGACTCTTGTATGTTTCGTTGTACTAGAAATAATGAGTAGTGTCTTCCTAAACTATACCTATTATAGTTTACTAGTAATTTCTGTAGTTTGAAGGAATTAAGGTATGCCTTTGCTACTCAAAGGTACTGAACTGATTGATAGTACTTTTATATCTACATATGTATACATAATATATAACTAATATTTAGACGACATTCGGACAAATAACCGATACCCTAAGGCCAAATCCAAATGAGGAAAAGGAAATAAAGCGAGTTATCAATCCTAAGTCCTTTAAACATTATTTATATAACTATACATATATAGACATTCATTTGACAATATATAAGTTTAAATAAGTTTTATAAAGCCTTTGAAGAGTTTAATAATAAATAATGATGACTTGATGTCTATTTATAGAATGATTTAAAAGCAGTTTGGCATATAAGAACAAGTTTGATAAGGAGTTTAGCATGAAAAAGAGTTTGATAAACATTTTGAAGTAGTTTGTTTAATAAAACAACTAAAAGTATAGCAAGTCCATTTGTTTGATAGTTATTAATCACATGTGATTGATATAATAACTAAAATGTTTCAACTTGTATTCCCCCCCCCCCCCCCCCCGCCATAAAAGAATTTAAAATCATTTAAAAGATAGATTAAGGGGTATGAACTCACCTGTAGTGAGTGGTTTGGATGACGAGTGGTATAGGATGCTAAGTGCCAAGTGAAGACTTGAGCACACACAGATCCTATTTATCATATAATGATACATATTAGCATCTAATTAGTGTTTTAAACAACTAATCATAAGAGATAACACCCTAATAGACTATGAAACTCTTAGATTGAAGGGATACAATCACAAATGATTGAATAACTAGGGTGTATGGCCAACCTATTGAGTTTACGGTCCAAAGAGGTATGACCTAGGCAGTTCATGGTCCAAGTGTTCACAGTCCTTGGAGTTTATAGTTCTTGGGTTCACGGTCTCATGACCTTACGGTCATGGAGTTCACGGTCTAATGATCTTACAATCATGGAGTTCACAGTTTAATGACCTTACGGTCATGGAGTTCACGGTCTAAGTTATCCCACTGCCAACTCACCAAATCTTTCACAAATGATGGTTTTGAAGGGCTTTAGTCAAAGGCATCGGATTCTAGGGACCATGCTTATACTTAGGAAGGGTAAAGGATATAAGAATACTATTTATAAGTGTTTGCGGTTTATGAAGTTACACTAGACCGTAAACACCTTTTGTTATTGAGTTTCTTGATGTTTTCTAGGTGTTTACAAGTGAATCAAGTATATAACAAGCTAAGGGTAGTGTACTTACTTATTAGAGCCTTGCAAGGGTGATTAGGATCCAAGAACACTAGTGTGTGCTCTTGGTATTCTTGGTGAAATGAAGAACACTTGAAGATCTATCAAAATGAAGAGATTTCATGGATGAAATCATGTATAATCATTAGATATAGAAGGATATCCATTCATCAAGGGAAGAAATACTTACAATCTTGAAGATCTAAGAGAAAAGTCTGATGATAATTGAGAGAGAATTAGTTCTTTGGCTTGAAATGGTAAAAGTGATTGAAAATGACTAAGGTTTGAATATATAGCATGGAGTTTTTCGGCCACCTTGACCGTAAACTCAAGGTCCTGACCGTAAACTCTTTTTAAGGAGGTTTACGTTTTTGTAGATAGTTTAGAACTTAAACTGACACTTCCAAACACTGATTTCTTTGATGCACTAGTCTCAGAATACTCAAATTAGACCGTAAACAGTGCTAAGAGATAGCAACATGAGCCTAGCTTTGATAGATTTGAACGTTTATACAAGCTAGAAATTTCGGGTTGTCACACCAACCCTGACTCCATTGTCTTACATATGATTTTTGTGATCCAACCATAGTCTTTTGTATCACTGTTGTGATCCAACCAAAATCTTACATGTCAGTGTTGTAATCTACCCAAAATCTTTCGTATCTGTGTTGTGATCCAACCACACTCTTTTATATGAATCCTATAATCTAACCACAATCTTTTCTATCAGTTTCCAAAGGATAGATCCGAGTCTTTCGTATAATTCACAAAATCATATGTAGTCAGGGATCAGATTGAGAGTCGAATAGATGACCTACCTGAGAGAAAATAATTAGACAACAACATCACAATCAGTTATTAGACCAAGATTTCTCTGGCTATACCAGTCAAACTACATAGAACCCAATCTATCACTATCATATAAACATGTAACATAAACACATAGCAAAATAGTAGTATCTTCATACCCTTAGCAAGTAGCGTTCAGTCGTTACATTTCCATTGACCACTTCTTAATTAAGTCTTTTGCTGGTCACTTATATATAATCCTAATAATTGGTCTACACTAGTTACCCTAACCAAAAATAGCTCCTAACAGTACCATATGCTTGACATGCAAGACCCTACTAGAAGTATTCCAAGACACTAATTGTGCTAAACTGCACATACATACAAAGGATTTTTCCTAACGACTAACATACTTGTACTAAACATATCAATCCTACCATGCAAAGCATATACAAAGGGATGGGTGATATATGTGAGAAAGTCACCTGAACTTCATAACAAGAGAAGCACAATTGCACTCTAATTCCTTGCATTGCTCAATCCCATGAACCGACTAATCACCAAAAGAGATGAATCCTCAATTAGCAAACCAAATCCTCCAAGTTTGACCCCAAGTCAAACTAGTCAAAAGTCAATGGTCAAAGGTCCACAAGATCAACAGACCAGTTAGTCAAAGTCAACATCACGTCGTGACCATATCTTGGTCACGTCGTGAGGAGGCAAACACAAAATAATTGCGATTCTGGGAACCGCCACATCGTGTCAAATCCAATTTCATGTTGTGAATTTTGGTCAGAAAGCCAAAATCTTAATTAGGTGCTTAATTCCTTCAGACCAATGCCCATAACTTCAAATCTTTTTCCTTTCACCGACTAAATGGATAAAGTTTCTAAAGGGATATGAGTACCAACCCAAGAAAAATCAGGCCGGCCAAAAAATCCAACCAAATGAAAAGCCACAAAACAAATAAATGCAATATGGTATTCAACCTATCACAGAATCACCACCTTGTACATCAAGAATCACCCTACCTTATGTATGTGACCTATAAAGCAATTTCCCAGGAAACACGGTAAAAAAGAAGGCTTGGTTTATTTTAAAAACGTTCTTACCCTTATAACCTAATGACCAAAGAAAGGCCCAAAAGAGAAGATCATAGACTATTTAAAAGCTAAACTATAAAAATCAGCTCCATCTATCTGGAAAAGGTAGGCTATCCCTAATAATTCTATTCTACTCAAAGTAAAGCCCCAAATATGACATCTAACATAGGCATTGGAGAGCAATATCAGGGTCCTCCCCCTAGTATAGCTTTCTAACCTAGTCTTTTAAAACTTGTGCAACGCGTTGTTGGGAACGTTCGTTGGAGGAAGCTTACATTGGGATAGCCAACAATGCATCCAGGATTTCGTGTAGCAACATTGGCTCCATCCATGAATAACCATGCAAGACAAGCAAAAAAACCCATGCCCTCTTACCGATACACCTTTAAGAACGTTTGAATTAATAAAAGCATTCGTATCAGTTGCCACAACAACTCCAAACACTGAACCTATTAGAGTATCCTCATGCCAACGACACACACCACATACTACTCGACCAGATATGCAACATGATGTAGTAGTCCACTAGACCACGAACAAAAAATAGGAAAAACCAAGAAACTCAAACAAGCAATTTCAGTTACAATAGAAACATCTAGTAGTTCAAGCAAGACCTGAGGAAATTTTTCTGGGAGACCTACAAAACCAAACCCTATAAAAATTGACATGATGGTTGAAACATTACCACCTTGACTACAACAACATCTTATAAATACCATAACTGCCCAACAGAAGACACAACCATACATGTTGTTACCACATTTATTCTCGTACGCACATTATCAAGCACAATGGCCTCCTCAACATCATCCAACATATGATTTGCAACCCACACTAGGACGATAATCAACGCTACATCAACAACAAGCCACACAACTAGCAAACAACATAAAAAATAATACAAATGGAGATACGAGCAGCGGGCGAGTGTTAAAGCTAGACAAGTTACCTTTAGTTAGGAGTATACGCGAGTATCAACTACCGGTCAGAAAAAATATACTAGAAATCACAGAATATGATGGAACTGAAGACCCATATAAGCATATCGAAAACTATAGATGGAAAATGGACTCTTACTATCTGAAAAAGAATATAGGTGCATATTCTTGCCAACTACCTTATCTGGCGCTGCACAACTATGGTACAAAAGTTTACCAGCATAAAGCATACACGATTTTAACTAGCTAAGGGAAGAATTAGTCGAGCATTTCATCCAACAAAGGATATACATGGAAGATGCATAGACTAGTCTGGGATGTAGGCAACGTGAAGACAAACCTCTAAGCACCTTCGTTCAAAGACTCAACAAAGCTACACTAAATAGCCCATAAAGGTCATATAACATGGTGATCGCTTCTTTCACATATGGATTGCGACTAGGGATTTTATTAAAAAAATAGTGGATAAATAACCATCCTCGAGAAAAGAGATGATGCAAAGATTTCGTCAGTATATGAAGTAGGAAGACGCATCATCTAAGAAGTTCAAACCGACTAGAGAGGAAAGGTGAGTCAAGCACCTTATGCCATACACCATGTATTAGAAGGTACATAGTACCAAGGTATGAGATAGGCTTGCTCAAATTGCTTTTCACATATAAACTGCAACGTGTCAGCAATCAGGCATGGTCCTCAGAATGAGGTGGCCACGATAAGCAAAAATAAGAAGAATAAATGAAGTAAAAGTGGAGAGAACGATGGAATGATACTGTGAATGTACCATGTTACAATGGGAAGTAGAAAATAAAATGCAATCAAGACAGTTGGCCGATCTGATTAAGAGGCTTCGATCTAAACACCTAGAAATCATAGCTCCTACATAACAAAAAGTAACGAATATAAGGAAGAACGAAATATTCATGGTGCTACACACTAACATGAATGAGAAACCGAGTGAATGGGAACAATGAATGTTTAGATTCGATTAATGGGATTACACCAACGACCACCATAAAGGGGATGAACCAATCATAATTGGAGGACTGATGGGACAAAAGCTATGTCAGTGACATCTATATCGATAGTGGAAGCTCCACAGATGTCATGTACATGCATTTTTTCAAGCAATTACCAGGAAAGATGCAAGGAAAAGTGGAGACACCCAAGAATCACTTGATAAGTTTTGTAGGCCATAACATATGGCTAGAAGGGGCAATCACACTACCACAAACCCTTATTGATTATAACAACGGAGGAACAATACCATGCTCATACATTTTGTCTTCATAAACGAATCTTCTCCATAGGATATCATCTTTAGAAGGACGAAAATGCACAAATTCAAAGCCATAACATAAAAAATCCATGGGGTAGTCAAGTTCCATAGAAGGTGAGGCGTAGGAACAATTCAATCCAAGATGAGACTGGTAAAAACTGAAAAAAAAAATTAAGGATGAACACAACATCAGCAGTAACCATAACCACCCTGAGGTTCTTAAAGAAAACATGATGGTGACAAATAAAGAAAATAAGAACACAAGTAGACACACACTGACCAATAAGAAAATGTTGGGCGATGATACATCTGAAGAAAACAAGTGTTCAAAGAAGGCGCTACAACTATTAGCGGATATAATTCCATGGCATGTGACCAAAGGAAATATGTATGTGGTTGTAAAAAATCACAAATGGATAGTAAGAATCACACCATCCATTGCACAAGAATTGAAGCAAGGAGCAGAAAGAGAGCGAGGTAAAGTAGCGGAAAGAAGAGTCGCAGAAGTATTTAATACAAGCAATCCGAGAATGAAAAAGAATAGAGTGACCGAGCAGGAAGAAGTAAGAGAAGTTCACCTATGTTGTTGGATGTCAAAAAAATTGAATGAGATATATGTCACACCGTAAAACCAAGAACGGCGGAAACGTTCAGGGGTGGAGGACGTCATGTGAAGTATCATAACAGTGTAAAGTAGTAAACAAGCAACAACATCATCCATTGCATTAAAAGTAAAGTTTTAATACATGTGTGTTCTTTCATCGTAATAAGACACCAAAATATGTAATCAAAATAAAAGACGAGTCTTGTCTGTGCTCCGTCTTCTCAAAACCTGGTCATCGTACCTGTCTACTGGTGACCTGAGATTACAAGTTATTTTGAAAGAGTAGATCAACATAAAGCTGGTGAATTCATAAGTATTTAAGTGTCATTACTCTATTTTGGAAAGCTGTTATGAATGCCAAGTAAACCATTGAATGAAACATTTGATATAAGTGTGAAAACCCTAGAAAATCCTGTATTTCCTACTAGTATAAAAGTAGTCTTCTACCAAGACCCGAATGTTTTGAAAGTAGTCTTCTACCAAGACTTGAATGTTTTGCTGTAACAAAGATGGGTTTTCCCCTGTAATGACTACTATTAACAAGATATAGTCTACCTCGTCGTTTATGTGAACATATCACAAAATAAAAGTAATAAGGAAAATATAGCCATATAAGTATTATCCTTTTTCATTAGGACAAACACGACATCGCGACTACCAAATAGTATTAACCGTAGATATCCTTAGATGTACATTTACTTCTGTTGCTAATAGTCGGGTTTAGGAATAGTTAGTCCCTTAAGTATACCTGTGATGGTATAAACCGTAGACATCCGTAGATGTGCATTTACCTCTGTAGCTAACAGAGGTTTTAGGAATGGTTAGTCCCGTAAAGTATCGTTTTGTCCTAGGATAGTAAATCCAATCTATCTCATCAATTATGTGAATGTATCACAAAATAAAGATAAGAAGGAGAATTATATATAATAGTGTATCTACACATATAATATGTAATAGTATCTCTAATATAGTATCTACGTAACAGTATCCATGTAAGTGTAACCATGTAAGAGGATCCAAGTAGTGTATCTCTTCATATAGCATTTAGTATAGACTCATGAATGAACTGACTATGGTATGATTCCCTGTAATAGGAATAATGTTTTGTATCTCCTAAACTATCCCTATAATAGTTTACTGGAATGTATTTGATGTCCAAGAAGGTTTATACACCCTTGCTACTCAAGAGTGTGGGAACTGAATGAAGGATGAAAGCCATCATATCAAGACACACACACACACAAACACACACACATATATGTATATATATATATATATATATATATATATATATATGAACATAAGTGTATAGATATAGATTTGGTCAAGGACATGAAAGAGGTTTTCTAAAACGTTTAAGAGTTTTGAATAATAAATAATAATGACTTGATGTCATTTTATAAAACATTTCAAAAGTAATTCGTTTGATAACAAAATATTTTAAGACAGAAAACCATTTCATGTATCACATTTTGAAGTATGTGAGATTAGTTGGTTGAAAACACAGTTATAAATCACATGTGATTGATTCTATAACATATTGTTTTCTACTTGTATTCCCCTCCCCCCATTAAAGCATTTAAAATCTTTTCAAAACATTGATTAAGGGGTATGAACTCACCTGTAGATGGTGGTTTGGATGAACTGAATGATGTAGGATTGCTAGGTGTCAAGTGAAGACTTATTCACACCCAATGATCCTAGTTAACATATAATCACACATATGTGTATTCAATTAGACTTTAAACCACTAATGGTCAAAGTTATGACATCCTGAGGCATGTAAACACCTTATATAAGTGCTACAAGTCATAAGGATTGCATCTAACTGCTATAGGACCTTGCTAACATGTTTGGGGTTCAAGGGTAAACTCCTTTGGAGTTTACGGTTTTGTGACCATCACCAATGAGTTTACGGTCGTAAACTCATGAGTTTATGGTCGTAAACACATCACTCTTTGACCATAAGTTGTTTTGAGGTTCTACATGCTATAGGACCTTGCTAATGTGTTTAGGGTTCAAGGGTAAACTCCTTTGGAGTTTACGGTTTTATGACCATCACCCAATGAGTTTATGGTCGTAAACTCATCACTCTTTGACCATAAGTTTTTTTGAGGTTCTAAATGTTCTTTGAAGTAATTCTACTTGATGGTTATGATGGGTTTTTAGCCATATGAACATTCCTATGTGCACATGCAACCCTAATGCTTGGATCTAGGTTTCTCTAATTAAACATGCATTCAATCCAAGACTTCTAATGGCTAATAGACTATAATAACAATATGAAATCAGAATTAGAAGTATACCTTGAATCACTTGCTTGATCTTCTTGTCCTTGGAGCTTTAGAGTCACAATTATCACTCCTCTAATGGCTTACAAACACCAACTAGCAAGAGGATGATTTGAGAGAGAGGAGAGGGGATCAAAATTGGCCAGAGTTTCTTTCTAAAGCACAAGTGCCGATTTCCCTTGACCCCTAGGGTCTATTTATACTTGTAAGGCTCCTAGGGTTTCACCCTTAAACCCTAATTGGATAACTTAGGCCCTAAGCAATCCAATCCCCTTCATGATAAGCCTTTGGACGATTTTCAAGGCCTATCCAAAGTCCTTAAAACCATCCACCATTATCCTTAAGGGATTTACAACCCAAAGTACAACTATCATACAATTGACAGTTTATGCCCCTTTATTCAATTAATCTCTTTAAGTCACCAAATTAATTCTTAATTAATTTATGACTTATATTAATCAAATAATAATATTATTAGTCTTTATATTATTCTCATAATATATTAATCATATTTCTTCTCTCATAATAAATCATCCTGTCAAGTTGCTATGGTGAAGGCAACCCAAAAGGACCATGCACAATCGGGTCAAATACTTGCCTAATATAGTTGTAGCCTTAGACACTATTCCAACAGTCTCCCACTTGGATAAGTCTAGTAACTATATACAGAAGTATAATCCGATTAGCAATCGTAGCTCTCAAAGACGCTGTCAAACGCTGATCTAATCAATCTTGTCCTCCAGATAAGGGACCACACAGTCCTCTATTTAGATATCATGCTGACATTTATATGGAACTAATTTGTCTAGCATTTGGTTTCTCGATCTCCGATTTATTTGACATAGAAATTAATCGAACACATCAATTATGTTCTGACCGAGCCTGACACATAAGTCAAATCAAATCATCGAGCGGCCGAGATATCACTTTTACCCTCTTAGGATAAAAGTAACAGATAAACTTCGACTTATATGCACTTACTTATTCATTAATCAACTATACACAACAATGCGTTTTATAACATCAAGTTACTGATGCGGTTTCGCATTCTCAATGTACAACCAATTAACAAATAACAAACCATATATCTTGGTTTTAAGACTATATGATATTATCGTCTTGCGATCACCCTTTTTATCACATTCCATAAGGTGATTCCAGCAAGCGCGGGTTTGTTGCAATGCTCAAAACCAGTTCATAAGCACTCATGAACGTTGCAGCAAACTTTTGCTATGTCTAATACCATTTAGACAATCGACACACCAATTAATGACAATCTTCATTCATATCTACTTTCAACATATGAACGATTGTGGACAATTTGAACAATTCGATTATTCTTAATAAACTCAATTATTCTGGAAGTGAAAACATGCAAAGTGAAACAATAGTTAAACAATTAACATAAGACAGTAACATTCCTCATAAATAATACTCTTTTATTTAATCATCAAATGTTAATTACATTTATCTATTACACGTTTCTAATACTATCTAATCTATACTAATATCATCCTTCAACCCAATACTCCTAGCATGCTGCAAGTGCTTAACCCTATTCAGTCCCTTCGTAAGCGGATCTGCTGGGTTATCTTCTCATGATATCCTCTTCACTACGAGTTGTCCTTCTTCTACACGATGTCTAATAAAGTGATATTTTCTATCGATATGTTGAGATCTACCATGATCCCTCGGTTCCTTGGTCAAGGCAACTGCTCCTTCATTATCCCAGAAAATCTCCATGGGCTCCTTTATGGTGGGTACAACTCCAAGATCACCGATGAAGTTCTTTAGCCATATTGCCTCCTTCGACGCTTCGCTCGCTGCAATGCACTCTGATTCACACGTTGAATCAGCTACGGTTTCCTGCTTGGAACTTTTCCAAGTTACTGCTCCTCCATTCAGGGTAAAGACCCAGCCCGACTACGAACGGTAGTTGTCCCTGTCGGTCTGAAAGCTAGTGTCACTATACCCTCGCACCTTCAAGTCATCACTCCCTCCGAGGACTAAGAACCATTCCTTCATCCTTTGAAGGTACTTCATGATATTCTTGACCGCAATCCAATGGGCTCTGCCAGGATTCCCTTGATATCTGCTAACCATGCTCAAAGCAATGGGTACATCAGGGCGAGTACAAGTCATAGCATACATGATTGAGCCAACTGCGAAAGCATATGGTACTCGGCTCATTTCTGCTATTTCAGCTTCGGTACTCAGACTTTGAGTTTTACTCAATTTGGCATTACTCTGTATCGGTAATTCTCCCTTCTTCCATTTTTCCATACTAAAACGTTTTAGTACCTTATCTAAGTAAGTGTTCTGACTAAGTCCTATTAGTCTCTTACTTCGCTCTCTCACTATCCTTATTCGCATAATATAGGAAGCCTCTCTGAGGTCCTTCATAGGGAAGCACTTCCCGAGCCAGGACTTAACCTCCTGCAGAGTCGGGACGTCGTTTCCTATGAGTAGTATGTCATCGACATACAGAACGAGGAAGCTTACTATACTCCCACTGGCTTTGACATATACACATGATTCATCTTCGCTTCGTACAAATCCAAACTCTTTGACTTTCTCATCGAAGCAAAGATTCCACCTGCGAGATGCTTGCTTAAGTCCATAAATGTACTTTTCAAGCATACACACTCTATTTGGATGCTTCGGATCGACAAAACCCTCTGGCTGAGCCATGTAAACATCCTCAGCCAACTTCCCATTAAGGAAAGCGGTTTTGACATCCATTTGCCAAATCTCATAATCATGAAATACGGCAATTGCTAGCATCACTCTAATAGACTTTATCTTCGCAACTGGTGAGAAGGTCTCATCATAGTCAACTCCGAGAGTTTGAGTAAAGCCCTTCGCAACCAATTGTGCTTTATATGTGTGTATGTTTCCATCCACGTCGGTCTTCTTCTTGAAGATCCATTTGCACCCAACGGTCTTACGTACGGGCACATTATCAACCAAATTCCAAACTTGGTTGTCATACATGGACTGGATCTCGCTGTCCATTGTTTCTTTCCATTTCGCAGACTCCGGGCCTGCCATGGCTTCCTTATAGCTATTAGGTTCATCCAGATTTATCAGTGTACCATCACTAATATACGTATCCCCTTCGGTAGTAATATGAAAACCATAAAACCGGGGTTGAACTCTAACTCTTTCGGAACATCTAAGAGGTAAGGACTCGTTAATCGGTTCAACCGGAGTTTCCTCCTCGGGTTGAGTGCCAGCGGTAGAGGTTCCTTCATCTATCGACTCTTGAATCTCTTCAAGCTCGATTTTCCTCCCACTGTCTCCTTAGCTTATGAGTTCTCGCTCTCAGAAAACTCCTCTCCTCACAAAAAAGACAACATTGTCCTTCGGTCTATAGAAGAGATATCCAAAGCATTTCTGCGGGTAGCCGATGAAAATACATCGCTCACTACGAGGTTCGAGCTTACCATGAGTATCTCGTCTTACGAAAGCCTCGCAACCCCAAACCTTGATATGTGCTAACGAGGGAGCTTTCCTTGTCCACATCTCGTGAGGTGTTTTGGCAACCTTCTTAGTAGGGACTCGGTTAAGGATATGAGCGGCAGTCTTTAAGGCATACCCCCAAAAGGAGATAGGTAGTGAAGCACGACTCATCATAGAGCGAACCATGTCTAACAAGGTTCGATTACGCCTTTCTGCCACACCATTCAACTGCGGTGTCCTAGGTGGCGTCAATTGTGAAACTATTCCACAATCCTTAAGATAGCCGTGGAATTCAAGACTTAGGTACTCTCCTCCTCGATCGGATCAAAGCATCTTGATTTTCCTGCCCAATTGATTCTCCACTTCATTCTTGAACTCTTTGAACTTTTCAAACGTTTCTGAATTTTTCTTGATTAGGTAGATATACCCATATCTACTATAGTCATCGGTAAAAGTCACATAGAAGCGGTTCCCATCCTTCGTGGTTGATCTAAAAGGTCCACATACATCGTTATGTATTAGATCCAATAGACCCTCACCCCTTTCACATGTACTAGTGAAGGGTGACTTAGTCATCTTTCCAAGCAAACAAGACTCGCATGTGTCATCTTCCCTAAGGTCGAATGACTCCAACACTCCATCCTTTTGGAGTTAGGCTATACGCTTCTTGTTGACATGTCGAAGACGACAATGCCACAAGGATACTCTATCCATACCATTGGAAAAATCCATGCATAAAACATCATTTCCTAAGTTATCTACAATCATAACAGTTTCATAAATTCCATTACACGATATTACTTCAAAATATAAGACACCATTTAGATAAGAAAGAATAGAACCATTCTCATTATTAAAAAAAAAATCTAAAACCTTGTCTAAACAAAACATGAAATGAAATGATGTTTCTTGCCATTTCTGGTGAATAGCAACAATTGTTCAAATATAAAGATAAACCATTCCTAAGCACTAAAGAATACACTCTAATCTTGGTCACAAGCGACGATATTCTGTTCCCCATGATTAGATTTATTCTTCCATGCTCCACATCCCTATTTCTTCTAAGTCCCTGCAATTCAGAACAAATTTGGTAACCACAACCGGTATCAAGGACCCAAGAAATAGCATGAGATGAATCATTAGATTTAATTGTGTATATACCTGTGAAAGATGGCTTGATCTTTCCTTCTCTTATGGCTTGCAGGTAGTCTGGGCAGCCTCTCTTCCAATGCCCTATTTTATGGCAGTGATGGCACTCTACCTCCTTTGGGTTAGGATTAGGCTAAGCGGGATCAACTTTGGTCCCACTAGAGGAGGAACCATCTCGGGCCTTTCCCTTGCGGTGGCTCTTCGACGGAGCCTTCTTGTTCTTGCCTCTTCCTTGCCTAATGGCTAAAACAGGAGCAGCGGGTGGATTGGGAGTGGGTGCAACAGACTTGTCCTTGAGGTTGCTTTCAGCAACCCTAAGGAGACCTTGGAGCTTGCTTAGGGTGACCTCTTCTTTGTTCATGTGGTAGGTCATCCTAAATTGATTGTAACACGGGGGCAAAGAGTGAAGCACCATGTCGATCGCCAAGTCTTCCCCAAAGTCAACATTCAACTTGCGAAGACAATGGACATACCTTTGAATCTTTTGCAAGTACACGGTAAGTGATTCTTCATGACCCATTTTGGCGGAAATCATGTTAGTGAAAATCTCGTAACGCTCTTGCCTCGCGTTTTGGTAGTATCTCTCTAACAAAACTTGGTGCATTTCGTACAGATACATGTCCTCATAGGACTTTTGGAACTCGGCGTTCATCGTGGCTATCATGACGCAATGTACCCTCGTTGCATCACGTTCAGGAGTTTCAAAAGCAGTCATTTCAGCCGGAGTAGCGATTTCTGGGTTGATTTTCTCGAGCTTCTCATCGAGGACATACTCCTTGTCTTCATAGCGAGAAATTGTGCGAATGTATCTTATCCATTCGCTAAAGTTCATCCCATCGAAAGTTACCTTTTGACAAAGGCTCATCAATATTAATGAACTAGCAGCAGCGTTGTTCACGTTTGACATCTACAAATAGAAAGGACAAAGATAGATTATAATTTGAATCCCTAATTATCACCCAATAAGAAAAATTAGGGCTAGGATCCAACAACAATATTTACATATTAGAGAAGGGATGCCGTAATCTAACATTAAAACAATTTGAAGGTAAGTGAATGATATTTCACTAATTCTCCACCATGAAAACATAACTTTAAGTTCTAAATGTATTGAGAATTCCTAGGTTTGGATGAGATTCACTTAAACTTTTCAATGGCATGTTTAAATCTCGATATGCCCCTCTCGTTTGTGACTGGGATACCGAGGATCACAATGTGGGTGTGAGTTACCATGCAAATTCACATGGTGCCTTCATTGTAACGATCACCTATTCGATGTGTCGGTAAACCACACATGCTCCATCGAACTATGATAAACAATGAATCACCCTTTGCCACCTTTGCTTAGAACTAATTAGTGTGCTGGTAAACCACACACGCTCCACTAACTTCTTAGCAAGGGTGCAAAGTGTAATTTCATGGGATTGCATCAATTCACTTTTCCTAAAGTAACTAAGATTGGGAAATTTTCAAAACATGTAGTTACTTTGTATTTCATATTATACTTTTAATGAAGAGATGAGGTTGCCCTATCCTACCCGTTCGGCTAACGACCCTCCACCGATCAAGCAAGCGGTTGGTGTGAGTGTACACCCATTAAGCGCCATTTTATAGGCAGCAACCTTATACCCACCTTGTAGACCGGCTTCGTGAATGAGGCCTACTAACGGTAAGACTAGCATATATATATATATATATATATATATATATATATATATATATATATATATATATATATATATATATATATATATATATATATATTAATCTTGTAATATTATATTAGTATAGGGTTGAATTTTAAACTTGTAAAATTGTAGGGTTTGAAATTTAAATTGTCTAAATTAAACTTTTAATCACAAAATGTAAATTTGAAAACTTGAGGGCAAGTTTTAAACTTTTCATAACATAGAGGATCAAATAAAAAATAATTCAAATTAACAATTAATCACATAATTATCCATATTTGATTTATTTCATGATTTCTTGCAAAACAATTTACCAATTAAATTAAAATAATTAATCAATTATCACATAAGGAAATAAATATTTTATTAATTGATAAATATCTTCAATTAGATTAGAAATATACTCATGTATATATATATCATAAAATCATATTTATATTCATCTAATATGATTAAGGAAAGTATCTCAAAGATAAACAACAAGAAATCCCGAAGTTTCCTCTTTCTGACGCTTGGACTCGCCGAGTACCCCAATGGACTCGCCGAGTCGAGCCTACTCGCCGAGTCCACTATGGGACTCGCCAAGTCCATCAGACAGAAACACAAAAAACGAATTTTGAAGGAATCAAACATGCAACCAATGCATCAATTTAATAGAAACCAATATAGGCTCTGATACCACTGATGAGTTTTAGCCATATGAACATTCATATGTGCACATGCAACCCTAATGCTTGGATCTAGGTTTCTCTAATTAAACATGCATTCAATCCAAGACTTCTAATGGCTAATAGACTATAATAACAATATGAAATCAGAATTAGAAGTATACCTTGAATCACTTGCTTGATCTTCTTGTCCTTGGAGCTTTAGAGTCACAATTGTCACTCCTCTAATGGCTTACTAACACCAACTAGTAAGAGGATGATTTGAGAGAGAGGAGAGGGGATCAAAATCGGCCAGGGTTTCTTTCTAAATCACAAGTGCCGACTTCCCTTGACCCCTAGGGTCTATTTATACTTGTAAGGCTCCTAGGGTTTCACCCTTAAACCCTAATTGGATAACTTAGGCCCTAAGCAATCCAATCCCCTTCATGATAAGCCTTTGGACGATTTTCAAGGGCTATCCAAAGTCCTTAAAACCATCCACCATTATCCATAACGGATTTACAGCCCAAAGTACAACTATCATATAACTGACAGTTTATGCCCCTTTATTCAATTAATCTATTTAAGTCACCAAATTAATTCTTAATTAATTTATGACTTATATTAATCAAATAATAATATTATTACTCTTTACATTATTCTCATAATATATTAATAATATTTCTTCTCTCATAATAAATCATCCTGTCAAGTTGCTATGGTGAAGGCAACCCAAAAGGACCATGCACAACCGGGTCAAATACTTGCCTAATATACGAGGAAATCATGAGTGAATTTGTTCTCATGGTAAATCATGAGTGTATTACTCTATCAGAGGTATTATGTTATAGCAGCGGTTACAGGCTCATGGTAGAAAATTTTAGAAACGTTATACCTTGTCGTATACAAGTATTAATGTTAAGTATAAGTTTTCCCCTACTTATACCTTAAGATTAAGAAATGTTTAGGTATAACACTTAATTGATAAGTATACAATTATACCTAATGTTGGAGTTAAAACCTATGGACTCACCAACTTTATGTTGACGTATTTTGAATGTGTAAAAATGTATTATTTTATGGAGTTAAAACCTATGGACTCACCAACTTTATGTTGACGTATTTTAAAATGCATGTGTTTTCAGGAACTTGAAGAGTGGGTATGTATTCGAACAGGAGAAGTTTTACTAGTATGTTTATGTTCTTTAAGAAGTATGTCATAGTCAGATATTATTTAATAAATACTAGGAAAAACAATAATGTAAATTTCAATCAACAATAAAGGTATGTATTTTCTTTAACGATTGTTCAATGTATGTTATATAACTGTGATACGAAAAATGTCGTTACACTACCCGGTGTTTCCGCTGACGGCCGGGGTGTGACAGATTGGTATCAGAGCTACTAACTATAGTGAACTAGTACTTTCTTAGGAAAGCACGTCTATGGTTTAGGGCTTACTCTATTAGGTTTAGGTATATCCCTTAGCCTACAAATAAAAAGTATTATTAATTATACTACTGAAGGACTACTTATGAGAGCGGTGACAAGGATAGACATGTCGATTTGGGTTGCTGGATTTCAGAATGGCTATATGCTAAAATGATCCTGCCCTTTCGATAGTCTTGACTGGCCGGAGCCTTATCAGATTGACCTGAAGTAACAAACAGTAGTAAAAGCGTGAATACAATAAATAAGAATATTGAGTCATATATAAAGGCTCAGACCCGCGATGAGAATACACCTTAATACCCAAAATGTTTTTGATCTCACAGATTTAGATCAAATATTCCAACTAAAGTTTATATGTGCATAGATCCTATCACAACTAGGTGTAGGTGCGCAACTACATTTTATTATGATCAGATCATATGAACTATTTAATTTGGGAGAAATATTTGATAGAGTAAACTCTTGGAGATCCAAAATGTATAGGAATTTGACATGGCACATTCACGAGAATGTATAATCATCGAGGATATGGATGAAGAAGAGGAACTTTCATTCCCTATGATGTTAGGCGATCCTTACTATCCTGTAACTCCAACCACCTTTCATCCAATACCTTCTTACAATGGAGCACCGTTACCCTCCAACGAATGGGAAGAGAGTGAACCAATGGAAGAAAGCGAATCCATGGAGGAGATAGAGTTGGTGGCACCATCTCTACCACCACCGAACACTCTTTACCGTAAAGTTCTAGGAGGAGTAAAAATGAAACGCACTGCACGTAAATCTATACCGATATGCCAAAAGCTTAAGAAGAGTCAGAAGGCAAAATCTTCAGGAAGTCATAGAGTTCAAAATGAACATGCACGGATCGCACAAACAGTTGTTAAATGGGCGGTGGAAGAAAAAGCTGCCAAGATGTATGAGACTGGTTAGTCATCTCGACCACATCTCCCACATTCTTATGAAGATAACACTTTATCTCAATTGTTTGAGAAAAGTGTGAAAATTGACAATAAGATGGAAATTTTCGAAGGGAGGGCTACTCAGCTCTCTGGAAGAGTGTGAAGGCTAGAAGGAAAAAGGACACAATATCAGGAATCGGTGATGGATGTCCATCATTGTATAAATTTTGCTTATAATGACATGATTACTCACGATGCCAGGATTGCAGAGTTAGAGCTCTACAATCAAACCTCAAGAAATGAAGAACGCACGGGAAGTCTTGAGTAGAGAACTCAAGCACTTAAAGAGCAAGTGCTTAACGTCACTGACGTGCTGGGTCATCACTTAGGTTTCTGGTAGATAAGCTACAACAAGTGGTTATGTAAATAGAGAAAATCAGACTAGTTAAGGCAAAAAGAGGAAAGTTTATAGCAAGGATGTAGAAAACCTTGCAAATTTTGCAATGTTTATAGAAACTTTTCTCTTCTAAACCAAAATAAATTGATGTAACCACTAGTAATAATTTGAAGCATACGTTATAGTAATCATTATGTTGTCTATTATGTTTTACGCTGTGAATAATAACTAGAGTATTTAGTACTCGTATATTAAATGATCAACAAAACTCATAAAAATTCTTATTATTTATAATAGGAACTAAAACTAAATGCCTAGAAGGAGTAATCGGCTAAACCCTAACCGACCATCAGCACCACAACAACAACAACCACGACCACCACCAAAAATAAATCCCTCAATAAGTACAGTGCAACTTGAAGAAATCATAGCTCAAAGAATTGTTGTGGCTCTATCTAATGTCACAAGAGATGGAGTTAGAAATGAAGGCCATGTAGGGACCGCTAGAACATGTACCTACAAAGATTTTATAAATTGGAGGCCAAAAATCTTTCATGGAAATGAAGGGGTAGTGAATTTGACAAGGTGGATAGAAAAGACAGAATCCGTCTTTCGAATAAGCTTTTGTCCAGATGATTGTAAAGTACGATTTGCAGCATGTACTTTCGCTGACGCAGCACTTACATGGTGGAATATCCATGTGAATACAATGGGAATTGATACTGCAAATTCCATGAAATGGGAGGAGCAAAAAATGATGCTAGTAGACGAGTATTGTCCTAGGGAGGAAATACATAAACTGGAACAAGAACTGTGGACCCTAACCATGAAGGGTTCAGAGATAAAAGCTTATACCGCTAGATTTAATGATCTTGCTGTAATGTGTCCAACACTTGTGACCCCTGAATATAAAAAGATTGAGCGATATATCTGGGGTTTAGCATCGCAAATCAAAGGCATGGTGATCGCATCAAAGCCTACAACTTATGACAGCACCAAGAGGATAGCTCATCAGCTAACCCTCATAGAGATCCACGGAACAGAAGTGGTCTCAAAGACTGAGTCTCCCAAAGCTAGAACAAACAAGCGCAAGTTTAATAAGAAGTATCCCAAACAATCATCTGAGAAAAGACAAGAAGTGGCAACCAACTATGCAGCCACAATAGTAGTACCTACTCAACCAAAGTCTGCATGGTGCAACCACTGGAACCGTCATCACCCAGGTGACTGTTTTGTTTGCACGAAATGCAAAACGAAGGGGCATAATGTTAGTTACTGCAGGAGTACAACACCTGCAATAGTCAATCAGCAAACAAATACTGGAATAGGTCGTGGCGAAGAAAGAAAGTGTTATGAGTGTGGAGAGGTTGGACACATCAAGAAAGAATGTCCAAAGTTAAGGAGTTAAGGAGGCATAGGGCGTGGCAGGGCATTTTTGTTCGGAAGCAGAGAGGCTATCCAGGACCCTTCGGTTGTATCTGGTACGTTTCTCATAGATAATTTTTACGCTAGCATACTCTTCGACTCTGGAGCAGATCGAAGTTTTATAACTCCGACATTTAGAAAATTGTTAATTCTTAAGTCTAGCATATTAAAAGAAATCTATGAAGTAGAAATCGCTAACGGTCAAACTGAGAAAACACATGAAATCCTAGAAAACTGTCTTTTAACTCTTAATAACTACCTTTTCACGTCAACCTCATGCCAATGCCTATCGGTAGTTTTGATGTCATAATTGGCATGGATTGGTTATCTTCACACCACGCCAAAATTCTATGTCATGAGAAAGCCATACGACTACCGTTACCAAACGACGAAGCCTTGATTATCTATGGTGATAAGTCTGGGAAAAACCTCAAAGTCATTTCTAGTACCAAGTCATAGAAATATCTACATAAGAAATGTAGCGCATTCTTAACCCACATTGTAGATAAGAGAAGAAAGATAAAAGAAATCAAGGATATACATCAAGTATGTGATTTCCCTGACGTATTTCCTGTAGATCTACCTGGAATACCTCCCGTCCGACAAGTCGAGTTTCGAATCGACTTAATTCCAGGAGCAGCACCAGTAGCAAAATCTCTTTATCGGTTGGCTCCATCCAAAATGCAAGAATTATCTTGTCAACAAAAAGAACTTCTTGACAAAGGTTTTATCTGACCAAGTTTTTCACTTTGGGGAGCACCAATCTTGTTTGTCAAGAAGAAGAACGAATCCTTTCGAATGTATATTGATTATCGGGAGCTGAACAAGCTAACGATCAAAAATCGTTATCTGCTTCCAAGAATTGATGATTTATTCGATCAACTGCAAGGATCTAGCTACTACTCAAAGATAGATCTTAGATCAGGATACCATCAACTTAGGGTACAAGAAGACGACATTGCAAAAATAGCATTTAGAACTCGTTATGTTCATTATGAGTTCTTAGTTATGTCTTTTGGATTGACCAACGCCCGAGCAGTATTCATGGATCTCATGAATCGCGTCTGCAAACCATACTTGGATAAATTTGTGATCGTATTTATCGATAATATATTGATATATACACGAACCAAGAAAGAACATGGTCAACACCTGCAAATAATCTTGGAACTACTCAGAAAAGAAAAGTTGTACGCTAAATTCTACGAATGTGAGTTTTGGATTAGAGAAGTACAATTTTTAGGTCATGTAGTTAGCAACGAAGGAATTCATGTTGACCCATCCAAAGTTGAAGCAATCAGGAATTGGGAAGCACCAAAGACGCCAACAGAGGTGCGTCAATTTCTAGGACTTGCTGGATATTACCGCAGATTCATAGAGAATTTGTCCAAAATAGCCAAGCTGCTTACAACACTAACCCAGAAGGATACAAAGTTAAACTAGGAAGACAAACAAGAAGCTGCTTTTCAGAAACTAAAGCAAATGTTGTGTAGTGCACCAATCTTATCCCTTCCAGAGGGGACAAATGATTTCGTTGTATACTGCGACACATCAAATCAAGGATTGGAATGTGTGTTGATGAAAAGAGGAAAAGTTATCGCCTAGGCATCACGACAACTTAAGGTGCATGAGAATAATTACACTACCCATGATCTTGAATTGCGAGCTGTAGTTTTTGCACTAAAAATCTGGAGACATTACCTATACGGTACTAAGTGTACTATTTTTACCGACCACAAGAGTCTCCAGCACATCTTCGACCAAAAAGATTTTAATACGAGACAACGAAGATGGGTCGAATTGTTGAATGATTACGAATGTGAGATTCGTTATCATCCTGGAAAGGCAAACGTGGTAGCAGATGCCTTGAGCTGGAAAGAATATATTAAACCCTGTCGCGTACGAGCATTAACCATAACTATCCATTCTAACTTTGCCGCACAAATTAGAGAAGCTCAACTTGAGGCTCTAAAAGAAGATAACATCAAGAACGAAGCCTTGCAAGGAATGGAAAAGCAACTTATACAAAAAGATGACGGAACGCGACACTTTATGAACCGAATTTTGACGCCTAAGTTCAGTGGAGTCAGGGACTTGGTCTTAGAAGAGGCCCACAAGTACAGATATTCCGTACATCCAGGCTCTGACAAAATGTACTTAGACATAAAAGTACATTATTGGTGGCCAAACATGACGCCAGAAATTGCTACTTATGTGAGTAAATGTTTGACTTGTTCTAAAGTAAATGCAGAACATCAAAAGCCTTCAGGTTTACTTCAACAACCAGAAATACCTGAATGGAAATGGGAGCAGATTTCAATGGACTTCATCTCTCAGTTACCCAAAACTCCTAGTGGGTTCGACACTATTTGGGTAATAGTCGATAGATTGACTAAGTCAGCCCATTTCTTACCAATTAAAGAGAACGACAAGATGGAGAAGCTGACTAGAGTTTATCTTAAGGAAATTGTTAGATTGCATGGAGTTCCAAGTTCTATTATTTCTGACCGAGATAGTAGATTCACTTCACGATTTTGGCAATCTCTACAAAAATCCTGAGGAACACGTCTAGACATGAGTACAGCTTACCATCCACAAACTGATGCTCAGAGTGAGAGAACCATTCAGACTTTAGAAGATATGCTCCAATCCTATGTAATAGACTTTGGAAATGCGTGGGATACTGATTTACCATTAATTGAGTTTTCCTGGAACAATAGTCGTCACACCAGCATCAAGGCTGCACCGTTTGAGGCTCTTTATGGACGAAAATGTCGTTCCCCAGTATGTTGGGCAGAAGTTGGAGATACGCAGATGGCCAGAGAACATACAGGCGATACCTTACGTACTGGACCAGAAATAATCCGTGAGAGAACTGAAAAGATCGTGCAAATTAAGGATCGATTAAAGGCTGCACATGATCCTCAAAAGAGCTATGCTGACATAAGACGTAAGCTTTTAGAATTCCAAGTTGGAGATAAAGTAATGTTGAAAGTCTCTCCTTGGAAAGGTGTAATTCGATTCGGTAAGCAAGGCAAACTAAACCCACAGTATATTGGACCTTTTGAAATTCTACCTAGAATTGGTTATGTCGCATACCAACTCAAGTTGCCTCAAGAGCTAAGTAATGTACACGATGTTTTTCAGGTATCAAATCTCAAAATATGTCTATCCGATGAGACTCTTGTGGTACCTCTCGACGAGATACAAGTCAATACCAAACTCAACTTTATAGAAGAACCTATCGAGATCATGGATCAAGAAGTCAAAAGATTAAAGCAAAGTCGTATTCCCATAGTGAAGGTTCGATGGAACTCTTTGCGAGGACCTGAATTTACATGGGAACGTGAAGATTAGATGAAAGAAAAATACCCCCAACTGTTTGACAAAACCCTAACCACAAGATAAATTTCGGGAAGAAATTGTTCTAACGGGGGGAGAATGTAACACTAGTCAAAATAGGCCAATAGACAATCACATGTGATTATGCCAATCATGTAATGTGATTATGTTAACCTAGTAATGTGGTAAGAATGTTATGTAGTTCATGATAAATTCTAATACAAATATGAACTTTTTTTATGATACAACTCAAAGTATATGTCCATACGATTCCAAAAATATAGAGAACGTCTGAATCTGACTTCGCATGAAGAAGTTATGATAACCAAACACTATAAATCTCTATAATAAGAGAAATTTAAAATAGACTTAAAATTAGCTTTTTAAGTCCAAAAGAGAGCTGTAGTACTCGTAAATACCTACGCGTGCATATATAGAACATCAAAAACGGAGTTCGTATGCAAAAGTTATGGCCTTCCGAAGATTTAGTTTTTAAAAACCCTAAACTAGCTAACTCACGACGTGAGTTTTATGACACTCAAGACGTGAGGAGTCATTCTGTCATAATTTGGAATCTAGAAGCTGCGAGAGGATAGGATCCAAAATTCACGACGTGAGCTTTATGACACTCACGACGTGAGGAGTCACATGGCCACCTTCTGAAGCTAGGGATACAAATGGCAAGTCTACGAAGTGAATCAGGCAGACTCACGACGTGAGTCTTATGACACTCACATCGTAAGTGCCATAAAATCTTACTATAAATAGAAAGATCGACCCCAACCATTCTTACACTGGATCTCCTTTCTCCTCTCTCATTTGATGGAACCCTCTTGCATGCCGAGCCCCGACGACCTCGTACACTGACCGTTTCTGCTTAGATTACATAAAATCACATTACTAAGGTGAGTTTCACAGCCCCACTTTCTAATATTTCCGGGGAAAACGCACGCTAGTCATTGTATATATGTTATTATTATGTCTATATGATAGTAAATTAGTATCAACATAGATAGTTATAATAACCGGGATATAGTTATTTCGTATCTGAAAATATACAACTATCGTAACGTTGTTAACATGTTATTGTTATAGTAGTTTATTAATGTAGATCTTGAGTTATACTTCGGATTCTATATTATTTTGTGTGCGATATAGTTCCGAAGTTATATTCGGAAGTTTTATATGTTTAGTTATATTGTATGTTGCAATTAATAGTTTTATGTCAAGATAAAACTAGATATGTTATATGTTGTTATTATTAGTTTTATGTCAAGATAAAACTAGATATGTTATATGTTGTTATTATAAGTTTTATGTCAAGATAAATCTAGATATGTTATATGTTGTTATTATTAGTTTTATGTCAAGATAAAACTAGATATGTTGTTATTGTTATTTATATGTCAAGATAAAACTAGAAACGTTATATGTTGTTATTATTGGTTTTAGGTCAAGATAAAACCTGGTTTTTACTTCAAGATATAGTTGTTATAATGCCTAAATATTATGAAGTTAGGAGTAATGGTTAAAAGCAAAGTCTAGTAACTTAAGGTTTTAGACATGAAGATGCTTTTGTTGTTAGCGCTATAGGAAGCTGTCAAAGTCTACATGAGTAATTGTATTCATCAACTAAGATTGGGGATCTTAGCGGAAGTCCTCTGAACTATAACCGTTAATCCCGTGTGAGCGAGGAAGTCGTGTGTAATTAGTATACGGGCTGACCACCCCACTTGTGACTGTTAGCTAAGGTCAACCAAAAACGAGTGATGAACTATCCTTTTATTTGTTATTGTTCTGACGCCGATGAAGCGTACGGTGTTGTTTCTCATGTTAAATCATGAGTGTATTTGTTCTCATGGTAAATCATGAGTGTATTGTTCTATCAGAGGTATTATGTCATAGTAGCAGTTACAGGCTCATTGTAGCAAATTGTAGAAACCTTATACCTTGTCGTATACAAGTATTAATGTTAAAAGTATACGTTTTCCCCTACTTATACCTTAAGATTAAGAAATGTTTAGGTATCACACTTAATTGATGAGTATAAAATTATACCTAATGTTGGAGAGTCAAAATGATACTTTCAAAACTATACTTTTGAATGTGTACAAATGTATGATTTTATGGAGTCAAAACCTATGGACTCACTAACATTATGTTGACGTATTTTAAAATGCATGTGTTTTCAGGAACTTGAAAAGCGGGTATGTATTCGAACATGAGAAGTTTTACTAGTATCTTATGTTCCTTAAGAAGTATGTCATAGTCGGATATTATGTAATAAATACTAGGAAAAACAATAATGTAACTTTAAATCATCAATAAAGGTATGTATTTTCTTTAAGTATTGTTCAATGTATGTTATATAATTGTGATACGATAAATGACGTTACACTACCCGGTGTTTCAACCGACAGTCGGGGTGTGATAGTAATGTACCTCGCTCACCCGACTACATTCACAAAGGACGAGTACCATATATCGACATGAGTTACTTTCTTTGCCAAATGAATACCTTTATTTATAATGATTTAGAGAAATGTGGGGTAATCCTTCAGGCTGAGATTCACTTATAAGGGGATGTAGTTTTGGCTTCTTGATTTTCACAACTAGGTTAGATTTCATTTATAAAGTACACCCACCAAATTTGGAAACTACCTTCTGACTGAATGTACTTGGTTCACCCAAAGATACATACTGCCTTGAATTAATCAGTTGGATCAACACAAGTTACAACCACATGCAAGTCAGAAACAATATCCTGGCTCGGGATGCTTATTCAGATTAAATACTACACCTATTTAAGCAAAACAAGGAAATCATATTACACGAAAAGAAAATGAAAAAACTCCAACATGGGTTATTTAGGGCTAGAATGAACATTAAATTCATAAGAAGTTAGGATAAGCAAGGAGGAGGATCAACCATACATTATCCAAGAAGCCACCACCATACATCCACTCCAAACAAAATAAAGGGATCATGGGAATAATACCAATATTCATACAAGGTTAGATTGTACAACTAGAAACAGAAAATAAAGTTCATAACCACGCAACAACCATAAAACAACTAAAACCATACCCAAACAACGTCAAAAAACGATACACATCATTCAAAAAAGAAAGAGCTAATATTCGATCCCAGACACCAACTACAACACTGGTAGTTACCAGAAAAAAAGCATAAAATGCTACCTCTATCTTTTGGAAATGAGTAGGGTCAAAGAGTGGTATGTCGGTCGCAGACAATCCCAAGTTGTTCTCTACATTCATCATCTCGCTAACTTCCCTCCTACCATAATCAACACAAATAGTCTGGAGATCTTTGTTAGCATCATAAAAGGAGGACTCAACTATAAGTTTATCTACCACTTTGGTCATCCCTCTAGACGAAAGCCATGATATATCTTCATTTTCCTTACGAACGTGATCCTTCAACCTTACCATGCTTTCCTGCAAATCCGTGTTTTCCAAAGCAGAATCATTCAAATCATTCTTCAACTTTCGAACACCATGGTCCAACATTTCTATTTTATCTAAGAATCCAGTTTTCTGCAATTCAAGAGATGCTACTATTGCCTTCAATATGAAAAATTCCTCTTGTACACCTCGATAACCTGCCATCTTACTGTCAAGGAAAGCGTTTTCACTCTGCAACAGAACCAACTCATTCTTCATCTTGTTTACTTCAACTTTGGAAATCATGCCAACACCAGGGGAAACCTTTTCTAATTCAACAACCTTTTCCATACGACTCACATATTGATTATGGAAGGTTTTTCGATTACAAGAACTGTCACCCAATAGAGCTACGTATGGTCATATAAGATTAGAAACCCTCCTAAATTCATCACAAAAGCCACGAGTTTCAAAGTCCAGTATATCTTTTATTGGATTAGGTGTCTATGTTCATAACTATTTCTAGAATATACTTGACTCGATTAGCATGGTCCATTTGGGTTGCATGGAATTGCAACACTTGGATAGACTAAAATTAGAGAAAGGACACTTAAGTTTTATTAATATATTATAAGTTCTAATATTTATAATATTATTTAATTAGTACTGATCAAATAATTTATTTGGAATTGATTAAGTGATCAAAAAGAGACTAATTAAATATATGGGGTTGATTGTGTAAATCATCTATTCTTGTATTGTGGGCTAATGATCCATGGTTTGTATGGATTGGGTTAAAACCCATACGGTGCTCCTTGGATAATCCATGGAGGTTACAAACCCATGGATCATGGAATATTCAAAGCCATGACAATTAGGGTTTACATGGTGAAACCCTACTTGTGCCACAACTATATAAAGAACCCTATGCAAGCAAAATCGGCACTATGACTACTACTTTTACAAGATAGAGGGCTAGCCATTTTTGAGTTGTAAGTAAACTTCTCTCATGGTCATTCCAAGTGTTGTGGTGTTGTGTGAGACATTTCAGGCATCACACTTGAGGTGCTAGGCTCACAAGGCTCTCAAGGAATCCAAACAACAAAAAGGTATGTTCTTCTTCTAGCATTTATGTTTTAAAAAGTTCCCCATGCTATGATAGATAGGCTAAGAAACTTGGAAAATCAATTTTGCATGTATCATAGTAAAACATAGATCCAAGATTTCTAGGGTTGCTTATACATCTTAGGAGTGTTAGAATGCTCAAAACCTTTCAGTGGCATCAGAGCCTAGGGTTGTTTATTTAATACTTGATGCAAATTGTTGAAAAAAACTCAAGTTTTCTGCATTCTGCAGCATGAACTCGTCGAGTCCATGGGGGGACTCGACGAATCCATGAGTAAATTCATCCTACTCGCCAAGTAGGTTCATGCACTCGACTAGTAAGAGCCCCAGAATGCAGATTTTCGAGTTTTGCTGCTGGAAATGGACTAGAAACATTACCCTAAACTTTTTTGGTGTTATAAACCTTGTTTTAGATGGTGTAATGGTTAGGCAAATCCATTTTCAATAGTTATTATCAAAATTTCAAGTTTTATATGGTTAAAATTATTGATATGCATGTTCATGAACTTAAGAGTTTAGAAGATCATAGGAATTATTTGTAACTTGATTGTTAGGTTAATTGTTGATCATTATGTATTTTAATGGAATCCATAATTTGTCCTCAAGTTATGGATTACCAAAAGTCATTCTTTTAAAGTCCATTACAGAAACACATAGGTTACATAAAATAAAAAGTCTCTCATTTTAATAAACCATTAAATCATAAGTTATGAAAGATGAAAAGTTTTCAAAGTTACAAAACTTGCCCTCAAGTTTTGGAACATGTAAAGTCACTTTAAAAACGTTAGTTCCAACCCCTAGATTTTAATAGTTAAAATTCAACCCTTATTATTTATAATATTATAAGTTTAATAATTATTATATATGTATAAGAACAAGGCGTTGTACCGTTAGTATGCCTCATTCATGAAGCCGTTCTATAAGGGGGTATAAGGTTGTTGCATATAAAATGGCAGCTTAATTGGTGTCCACTCTCATCGACTGCTTACTTGATTGGTGGAGGGTCGTTAGTAGAACAGGTAAGACAAGGACTTTAAATCTTCATTAAAAGTATGATAAATATAAAGTAACTAAATGTTTTTTTTTACAAATTCCCAATCATAGTTACTTTAGGAAAATGTGAATAAGGTGCTAACCCATGAATTACACTTTGCACTTTGATTAAGTCGTTAGTAGAGCATGTGTAGCATCCTGAAAGTTAGGTATATCTCTTTAATCCTTCTTCTTTTCCAAGTTGTCAAAATTAGCCCAAAATAGAAAATGGTGACAAGTGGGTACGCTGGGCGTACTGAAGACTACGTTGCGCGTACCCATGGGCGTGCCTTTGACGCGGATCCTACACAGTACCTTGTGCGTACCATAGTTACGTTGGGCGTAATGGTCCCAGACTCAAAACCCTAAATGAGTCATGAGCACTAAAAAAGGAATGTTATGGCCTCTATCCCAGCCACCATTTCCAGAGAGTGAAACCCTAAAAGAGCTAAACCTTCATTCTAAACTTGTGTGTGCGTGTATTTGAACTTGAAAGTGTCATTGTGTTCTTGTGAAGAAGAAGAGAAGACCTTGAAGAGGAAAGATTGGAGTCCAAGCTTCTAGATCTAAACTAAACTGAGTGGGGCTTCTCACAAAGGTAAAAAGCTTCAAAATTTCCCACTCTTTTGTTATGAACATCATATAGGAGCCGTTTTTAGGGTTTAAGTCCCAAAGGTGGAGAATTTTTGAGCAAAGGGACTCCATGGACCTTGATCTACCCCATTTCAGTGTATCTTGAGTTATAAATCCATAAAAATCCAATCTTGGACGTTAAGATTAAGTCATGCATGAGATTAGGGCTTAATGGGGAAAGAGGATATGTGTTTGAAGTGATTGGTGACCTTTACAGCCATATAAAGGCTTAAAGGTTTCGACTTTATGGCTTAAGAGATAGTAGAGTGCTTGGATCTGAGATATGAGCTTATGTCTTAATCGATTCAGACCAAAAATCATGAAAGTATGAAACTGGGACTTACGCTGGGCATAATCCCAGTATGCGAAGTGTAGGGGATCGAGTTCCCCGATTCTGGATGACCACGGAGTACGCCCCGTGTACAGAGCTGGTACGCGTAGCGTACCTCCCTACAGTTGACTTTCGTTGACTTTTGAGATTTGGTCAACATGTGGACTTTTGGACCATTAGCGGGGTAAAATGGTCTTTTAGCCTTCTGGTAGAACATAAGAAGGGATTAGTCTAGCCTTGAGAGTCGATATTGATTTGAGATAAGTACTTTATGTGATTAGGAGGGGGCTAGGCTATTGTTTCGAGTTCGGGGATATCGACCACGTGAGTTACTAGACATCATACAAGGTGAGTATGTGACATATGTTTCTATGTGATATGTATATGTTATGTATGTTATGAGTAGCATGATATGGACCGGAAGGTCAGTATGATATGGCCCGGAAGGTCAACAATGAATGGACTGGAAGGTCAGCAGTATAGACCGGAAGGTCAATATGATATGGAACAGAAGGTCGACAGAGTCGGACCGGAAGGTCTACTCAGATTGTGGGACTGGAAGGCCCCTAAGACACATTGACCGGAAGGTCTCTTAAAGCTATAGAGTAGAGTGGCTAGTTATATGTACGTGGAATTTTGGGGAACTCACTAAACATGCGCGCTTATCTTTTATGTCATATGTGTTTCAGGTACTTCAGAGGACCGCGGGAAGGCATTGGCATGATTGTACACACACACACACACTATGTTTTAGGAAGAGATACTGTGGATCCTGGATTTTATGTGATGATTTTCAAAACTTTGTTAGATGAATAATTGGTTTTGAACAATATGATATATGTTTTTATGAATTATTAATTAAAATTTGTTTTGAATTTCCGTGACGTTACAACGTGTGTGGTTAACCGACAAACTAACCTGGACTTAACAAGGTAGGCAAACGGTGGCTTAAGGTTTATCATAGATCGGTGGAGCGTGTGTAGTTAACTGGCACATCGATTGAGTGATAAACATTAAGGGTACCAAGTAATTTGCGTGGTTTCTTCACACCTTGTTTTGTGATCGTCGGTATCCCAGTCACAAAACCTGAAGGGCACACTCGAGATTGAAACATGCCTTTGAAAAGTTCAATGAATCTCAAAGAATCTAGGAGTTTCAAAACCAATTAAAACCTAGGAATTTATTTCGTTTTTCATGGTGGAAATTGGTGAATCATCATTCACCTACCTTCAAATATTTTATAGCTTAGATTACTTCATCCCTCTTTTAAGTTATAAAATACTGTGTTGGGTCCTAGCCTTAATATTAAATTTGGGTGTCTTATTAAGGACTATCTTTATATCTAATCTAAACTTGTCTTTCTTTTCTTTCAGATGTCTTCCAACAATGTTGCTTCTGGCTTAAACCCTACCGGCTCCTTCTCTCTCATGAACCTGTGTGGGAGAGTCATCTTTGATGGATCCAACTTTATGGATTGGATTAGAAACATCAGGATGGTCACTCAGTATGAGGACAAGGAATATGTCCTCAACAAGGAGCTTAAGGAAGTTGATTCATCTGCTATTCTTGAGGAGATTGCTGAATATCAAGCACATGAGAGAGATGCTACCCAAGTGGCATGTATCATGTTGGCCACAACGACAGTCGAGCTCCAAAAGTCCTATGAGGACTACTATTCTTTTGATATGCACCATGATTTGATGGACCGCTACCATCAGAGTGCTCGTCAAGAGCGATATGAAATCATCTCCTTAATGATAACAACCCGGATGAAGGATGGTGAGTCCATCATGAGCCACATGCAATAAATGGAAAGGTATGTGGACCGTTTGCAAAAACTGAATATGAACATCCCTGAGGAGTTGGCAATTGACATCATTTTGCACTCCCTACCTTCATTTTATGATCAATTCTGTATGACATACCACATGAACAAGGAGGAAGTTATACTTAGCAAACTTCAAGGATTCTTGAAGACCACAAAAAGTGGTCTTAAGAGTAAATCAGTTGTTACCACTCCTACTCCTAACTTGGCCCCTGTCTTCGCAATCGGGCAAGGCAAAGGAAAGAAGAGGAAGAGCACTTTAAAGGGTACCAAGGGTAAGACCCTTGATGGCTCCTCTTCAAGTGGAACCAAGAAAGGTTTCGTCACTCCTTTTGCGAGCCCTAAAGAGGCTGAATGCTTCTATTGCCATGAAAAGTCGCACTGGAAGCAAAACTGCCCAAAGTACCAGCAAGATGTGAACGATGGGAAAGTAAAACCCAACCAACTAGGTACACACACTATGTTTTCTAATAGTTCACCCCATTCTAATTCTTGGGTCATTGATACATATGTGGTATTCATATATGTACTGATTTGCAAGGACTAAGAAGAAGTGAGATTGTGGAGCACGAGAAGATAAACTTGATCATGGGGAATAGGAAAGCTTCACCTGTCACCAAGATTGGAGTTTATTCTATGTTGCTAAGTAGTTATTAGTGTTAGATTAGAATAAGTGTTTTTATTCGTCTGAAATGGCGAGAAATATTATTTATGTTCATGGTTTATACAAACAACGTTTTACCTTTTCGTTTGATAATGAAACCGGTGGTATTAATGCTTTCTTTGATAATGTTCTTTATTTTAAAGCATTACCTTATGATGGTGTATATGAAACTGTGTCGGTTGTTGATATCCTAGGACGTAATGTATTGTGTATCAATTTTTCCACTAGTTTTGATAAAGCATCATTATGGCATTATCGTCTTGGACATGTAAGCAAGAAACGTATAGGCCAACTGCAAAAGGATGGAGTCTTGGAGCCATTTGACCTAAAGTCAGATGATAGTTGTGAATCTTGTTTGCTTGGGAAATGACAAAGTCACCCTTCACTGGTACTTGTGCTAGAGGTGAGGGTTTGTTGGTCCTCATACATACTGATGTGTGTGGACCCTTCAAACATATGTGACTTTTACTGATGATTTTAGTAGATATGGATATGTCTACTTAATCAAACATAAGTCAAAGATCTTTGAAAGATTCAAAGAGTTCAAATAGGAAATGGAGAATCAGTTGGGCAGGAACATTAAAATGCTTCAATCCGATCGAGGTGGTGAGTATCTTAGTACAGAGTTCCTTGACTATCTTAAGGAATGTGGGATTATCTCACAATTGACACCTCCCAGGAAACCACAACTTAATGGTGTAGCTGAGAGGCGTAATCGAACCTTGTTGTATATGGTTCGTTCCATGATGAGTCGAGCTTCGCTACCAATCTCATTCTGGGGTATGACTTAGAGACTGCTGCCCATATCCTTAATCTAGTCCCTACAAAGAAGGTTGCCAAAACACCTCATGAGATGTGGACCAGAAAAGTACCCAATCTGGACCACATCAAGATTTGGGGTTGCGAGGCTTTCGTGAGGCGTGAGTCTCACGATAAGCTCGAGCCTCGATGTGAGAGGTGTATTTTCATTGGCGACCTACAAAGATCCTTTGGTTACCTCTTCTATAGACCCAATGATAATGTGGTCTTTGTAGCAAGGAGAGGAGTCTTTCACGAGAGAGAGTTCATGAGCCAAGGAAACAGTGGGAGGCAAATTAATTTGAAGAAATTCAAGAGTCAAGTGGTGAAGGAACCTCAAACCCTAGCAATCAACATGAGGAGGAAACTCTTGTTGATCCGACAGAAGAATATGTACCTCTGAGGCGTTCCACGAGAGTTAGGAATGCACCTGATCATTACTATGGTTTCCATATTACTGCGGAAGGTGATACGCTTATCAGTGATAGCACACTGGTAAGTCTGGATGAACCTAGCAGCTACACGGAAGCCATGGTAGGCCCTAAGGCTGCTAAATGGAAAGAGGCTATGGACAACGAGATACAATCCATGTATGACAATCAAGTTTGGAACTTGGTTGACAATGTACCAGGTCGTAAGACAGTTGGGTGCAAATGGATCTTCAAGAAGAAGACCGAAGTGGATGGTAATGTACACACTTATAAGGAGTGGTTGGTTGCAAAGGGCTTTTCTCAAACTCTAGGAATTGATTATGATGAGACCTTTTCACCAGTAGCGAAGATTAAGTCTATTAGGTTTATGTTAGCCATTGTTCCATTTCATGATTATGAAATATGGCAAATAGATGTCAAAATCGCTTTCCTTAATGGAAAGTTGGCTGAGGATGTTTACATGAGTCATCCAGAGGGTTTTGTCAGTACAGATTAACCTAATAGAGTGTGTAAGCTTGAGAAATCCATCTATGGATTAAAGCAAGCACCTCGCAAATGGAATCTTTGTTTCGATGAAGATGAATCTTGTTTATATGTCAAGGCTAGTGGGAGTATAGTCATCTTTTCGGTATTGTATGCGGATGACATACTACTCATAGGAAATGACATCCCAACTCTACAAAAAGTGAAATCCTGGCTTGGGAAGTGTTTCGCTATGAAGGACCTTGGAGAATCTACCTATATCCTAGGGATAAGGATTTTGAGAGACAGGAGTAAAAGAATAATTGGACTTAGCTAGAGTACCTACTTGGAGAAGGTGCTGAATAGATTTAGCATGTAGAATTCCAAGAAAAGAGAGTTCCCGATCTAGAGTAACACCAGACTGAGTAAGACTTAGAGTCCGAGTAAAGAGGCTGAGATAGCAGAGATGATTCGAGTACCGATGCTTCCGCTGTAGGCTCAATCATGTATGCTATGACATGTACCCGTCCTGATGTGGCCTTTACATTGAGCATGGTCAGCAAATATCAGGGGAACCCTGGAAAGGCTCACTGGACTGTGGTAAAGAACATTCTCAAGTACCTACGGAGGACTAAGGCCTAGGTCCTTTACCCTCGGTGGGAGTCATGACTTCTGAGTAGTAGGGTATAGTGATGCTAGCTTTCAGACTGATAGGGATAATTTTCGCTCTCAATCAGGCTGGGTCATTACTTTAAACGGAGGAGCAATTTTTTGGAAAAGTTCCAAGTAGGAGACAGTGGCTGATTCAACTTGCGAATAAGAGTATATAGCGGCAAGCGTGGCAGCAAAGGAGGCTATATGGATAAAGAAATTCATTGGAGACCTTGGAGTTGTACGAGATATAAAGGAGCCTATAGAGATTTTATGTGATAGTGAAAGTGCAGTAGCCTTAGCCAAGGAACCAATGGATCATGGGAGATCCAGACACATCAATAGAAAATACCATCTCATCGGACATGGAATAGAAGAAGGACTCCTCATGTAAAAGAGGGTATCATCGGATGAGAACCTGGTAGATCCCCTTACGAAGGGACTGGGTAGGGTTAAGCATCTCCAGCATGCGAGGCGCATAGGGCTGAAGGATGATATTAGTTTTAGTAGTTAGATAGCTTCGAAATGTGTAAAGTGTAATTGACATTTGATGATGAATAAAAGTTGTGTTTATTTACGAGTAAAGTGTTGCTATCTTTTGTCAATCGTTTACTATCGTTTCAATTTTGCATGTTTTGACTTCCAGAATAATTATGTTATTGTATGTTGGAAGTAGATATGAATCAAGACTGTCATGTAGTTGGTTGTAAATGTCTAAGATGTTGGACATTGCAACATGTCACTACAATACTCATGAGTGCTCATAAGTTCTGGGTATTGGATTCAACCCACACTCACTGGTATTACTTCATGGAATTTATGTCGAGTGATCATGAGACGGTAATATCATATAAGTCTTCAAACCTAGAGATATGACTTGTTACCTATGAGTTGGTTATACATTGATTCTACAAAAACCCATTGGTAACTCGATGTTATAAAACATGCCTTTATGTATGATTCAACAAGTAGTAGAACAAGCATATGAGAGGAAGATTATATATTCCTTCTTGGATTAGAAGCGATATCTGGGCCCCTCGATGATTTTGTGTTGACCCATGTATCGGGCCCGGTCAGAACTAAGTTGATGTATTCAATTAAGTTCTATGTCAAACAAATCGGAAATCGGGAAACAAACTGTTGGACAATAAGTAAGACATTGTTCCATGTATTTGTCCGACTGATATCTAGAACAGAGGATTGTATGATCACTTATCTTAAATGGTGTATCATCATCATCTTAGTTCCGCGAGACCTTGAAAGAGCTACGATTGTCGATCGGTTCCTGAAGTCATTCTTGCAATTATAGTTATTAGACTTATCCAAGTAGGAAACAATTGGATTAGGTGTCTAAGTTCATAAATATTTTTGGAATGTACTTCACCCGATTAGCATGGTCCATTTGGGTTACATGGCATTGCAACACTTGGATAGACTAAAATGAGAGAAATGACACTTAAGGTTTATTAATATATTATAAGTTATAATATATTAATTATATTATTTAATTAGTATTGATCAAAGAATTAATTAAGTGATCAAAAAGTGACTAATTAATTATATGGGGTTGATTGTGTAAATCATCTATTCTTGTATAGTGGGCTAATGATCCATGGTTTGTATGGATTGGGTTAAAACCCATAAGGTGCTCCATGGATAATCCATGGAGGTTACAAACCCATGGATTATGGAATATGGAAAGCCATGATAATTAGGGTTTACATGGTATAACCTTACTTGTGCCACAACTATATAAAGAACCCTATGCAAGAAAAATTAGCACTATCACTACTACTTGTACAAGATGGAGGGCTAGCCGATTTTGAGGTGTAAGTGAACTTCTCTCAAGGTCATTCCAAGTGATGTCGTGTTGTGTGAGACATTGAGGCATCACACTTGAGGTGCTAGGCTCACAAGGCTCTCAAGGAATCCAAAGAACAAAAAGGTATGTTCCTCTTCTAGCAATTATGTTTTAAAAGTTCCCCATGCTATGCTAGATAGGTTAAGAACCTTGGAAAATCAATTTTGCATGAATCATAGTAAAACATAGATCCAAGGTTTCTAGGGTTGCATGTTCACCCGAGGAGTGTTAGAATGCTCAAAACCCTTCATCATTCTCATCAAGCCATGACATATCCTCTTGTCTTAAAACCATGTTCTCTATAAGCTTGATTTTAAAGATGTCTTGTATATGTTCCCTACAACCTTGACTTACACTCAAACGAGTACTGAGTGAAGCAAAATTCTAAAGAAAATGACATGGTGGCCTTAGGCTCCATTAAACTTTGTTCCCTACTATAATCCCAATATCGAATAAACATAGCACCAGAAGGATGAGGAGCACTAGCATTATGAGGAGGGATTTTCTCTGTCATTTGAGTGGTATAAATGGGTGGCCGACCCACATCGAGGATATTAAGAAAAGACTGGAAAGCGCAAAGATCTAAGAAATAAGATATTTTCACAACTCTACCACTACTACTCTCACCACCAGAAAGAACAACTAGTAAAGCTGCAGATGCAATGGAATCTCTGTCCTTCTTACGGTGAACCAAGGGTTGTTCCTCACTCTCAACTTTATCGTCATCCACACAAACAATAACAGAGATACTAGTAGCATTCGGAGTTTTCACATCCATATCAACATCATATAATCATGAACTTTAACTAAAGACTCCGAATCCTCTTCTTCTTTTTCCTCATTTTCTCAGTTACTACCTTCACTACGACTACCATCAACGTTATGATCAAGAATGGGAAGATCGAAAACGTTAGAGCCAAGAACATGAGCAACAATCTTACCCTCAACCAAGTCCAAAAAAGGAAAGGTAACTGAGTCCCATCTACAAAAGGGTACCGAGAAAAAAATCTGTGACAACCCGAAATTTCCATTCGGTCAAACCCTAAAAGTCTATCACTTTTTATTATAAATTAATCTCATTATTTCTTATTTTTATCAAATTTAAAGTTCGTTTGATTATTTTAATAATATTCTTTAAATGAACGGGTGAAAGAAAGTGTCGTCTCGGGTTTTGAAATTTAAAAACTGCAAACACCTCGTGTCTTAGAAGTTCGCGGCCAAACTTTTATGTTTGGGTCGAAAAATCATCCAAAAATCGTAAACTCATGCATAAACATGAGTTTACTCCTCAAGACTAGACATTCTTGTGTTTACTCCCCAAACACCAAAAGAGTAAACTCCAAAATATCCTCTCAAGTATCATCCAAGTTTTTATTCAAGATCTTCAATCTAGTAAGTGTTTCTAGCCGTTTTACCAAACAGTTAATTATGCTAATTATTATATCAATCACTTGTGATTAATAAGCAGCATTCAATTGATTGGCTACTCATTAGCCGTTTTACCAAACAGTTTCCTTCAAATGTTTTTCATAAACACTTTATATGTTTAAAACTCCTTATTACACTGTACATTTTACTCTTTATGTTTCATTTCAAACTCATTTACAATTGTGTTTCAAACAAATGTTTCTTTATACTTAAACTGTTTATCAAACCCATGCTTCTAACCCGTTTTATAGATTGACATCAGGTTGATCTTTTCTTAGATAATAATTATGTTCAAAGGCTTTAGAAAACTTATTTTATGCTTTTATATTATCAATTGCATGCCTATATATGTATAGTTATATAAGAAATGTTTAAAATACTTAGGAAGGCTATCCACCCTATTTCCTTTTCACGCTTGAGATGTGGTCTGGTGGGATATTGGGTACCCGTCCGAAGGTCGTTTAAATATTAGTTATATATCATGTGTACATATATAGTCATAAAGGTTCTTCCAGTCCATTCAGTACCCTTGGGTAGCAAGGGTATACTTCCATGTTCATACGTACCAGTTACATTACTAGTAAGCTACCATATGGGTAGTTTAGGAAGATACTAGAATTATTAGTAGAACGCAATATCATACAACGAGTCAGTTCATTCATGAGTCAGTACTTGCTAGATAGATAGAGAACAGACATTATAGCTGGTACACACAGTACATTACTATACTATTACATAGATACATCTACATGAGTACATTTACATGAATACGTTTACCTATATACACTTACATGAGTACATCTACATAGATACATCTACATGAGTACATCTTCATGAGTACATTTACATGATTACACTTACATGAGTACGTTTACATATACGATAATAGGACAGACATCACCAGGTGCTATAGCATGGAACGAGTTCATGATCTAACCATACCAATGAATCGCAACGCATTGTGATAGTTATATTGGGTGTGCATGATCATAGTAATGTGGATGTTCACAACTTGCATATATTTAGGGGTCGTGTAAAGGTCCCAAAATCCCTTTGACATGGGAGCGTCTAGCCTGGGATCTAGCCATCACATTATACCTTATCCCCCAAATAAGGTAATAGGAGTACAAAAGTAGTCATTTATTACAACTACTACAGTACTTAGAAGAATTACCATAGACTTAAGGTAATTAGTACGGTTGTAGTTCGACACTACACCATAGTACTGTTTCATTTTCCCATTACATTCACTTCGTGAACATTCATACGACGTACGGTAATGTAGAAACTATATTTTTGATTAATGATAGTCAAATTTGGGAAAATACACCCTCTTACAAGAGACACACATACAGACACTAGATGCCTTGGTAGAAGGATACGATTAGTAGGAAACATAGGGCTTCCTAGGATAACTCAAAACATTTTAATACTTACAGTTCATATACATTTTCAACACTTACAGTTCATATAAATTTTCAATACTTACAGTTCATATACATACAAATACTTACATACAAATTAAGACACTAAATACTTATGATCTCACTAGCTTTAAAGCTGATACTCTCTTTCAAAATAAATTCTATCCTCAGGTCAACAATAGACAGGTACCGATGCAAGGTTCAGAGAAGATGGTGCTCGTTCAAGACTCATCTTTCTTTTTGATTTATACTTTAGTGTCTATTATAATTTGACAGAATACACTTGTATTAAAATTATATTATTAATTCAATGGATGATGTTGTTGCTTGTTTACTACTTTTCATTGTTGTGATACTGTACATGACGTCCTCCGCCCCAGAACGTTTCCGCCGTTCCTGGTTTTGGGGTGTGACAAAATCTATACAAACAGAGATAAATGGTTACAAAAAACACAAACGAGTACCTGGTCTTCAAACAAACAGAGAAGTAACCACATCCATTTGTAACCAGTAGGGATTCATATCAGCCTAAACCAAGACAACTTTAGGGAATTTTTTCGTCATAGCATTAAAATGGTAGATTTTGTCTACGTATTGATTTAAATCGAGAATTCATTTCAATTGATAATCGTACCAGGAGCATGAAATTCATTAAGATGAGGAAAGAGAGAGGAATTCACCCTATTAAATTATTCTTTGGATTCTTGATAGATTCAGAAAGACCCTCAATGAAACTCTAACGCCTAGAACGAAAGTAATACCAAGCACCATTGTTATAGATGAAAAAGAAATACTAGAACGAGTCGATAGTAGGAACAACGAGAGAGACATGGTAAGGCAACTCCAAGAAAACAATATTCAAAATAAATTTAGATTTCGAATGAAAAGTTTGAATCTTATATGCCTCAATGATGAAACCAAAAAAGGAAGAAGGTGGAAAACGAAGGCAAACTTCAAAATAATAAAGATAAACCCAACTTTACTTGATAACGGGTCGTCAATAACTGCTGAAGAACCAGGAAGAACGGCTCTGTCTTCCTCAACGAGATGATATTTCATGGAAATATGATCAAGGCGATCATGAGTAACATAAGAATGAACTACAAGCATTATAGTACGAGACATTTTCTTGGTATTAAGAGAGAGAGAGAGAGAGAGAGAAAGAGAGAATCGAAGTAAGGAAGAACAAAGAGAACAAAGGGAGAAAGAATCAAAAAGAAAAACGACAATCAGATGTGATAAGCATTTATGGAAAAGGGGGTAGGAAAGCCAACTGCCACAAGAAATGATCGATTTCCTAAAAAACACGGATATTTAGGCACGTACACTACCCTACCCAGTACTCGACTAAATAAAAAATTTGGTAGCAGCTTTTTTAGCCCAATTATTATAAACCAAAAGGCAACAATTTATAACAATTAGGCTAGGGAGCTTAACGAGGTATAGGCGCTAGCCCACGTAAAATCAGTCCGTCCAACAAACCCGACCTGATGAAAAACCACAAAACAAATAAATGCAAGACAATATTCAAACTATCAAGGAAACCCGACCACCTACATCAAGAATCACCCTACCTTCTCTAGGTGACCTATAAAGCAATAACTCAAGAAAAAATGAAAAAAGCATGCTTATTTTTTATTTAAAAAGGGTCTTACCCTTACAACCTAAGGACCAAATCAAGGCCCAAAAGAAAAGAACATAAACAAGGTAAAACCTCAAACATAAAACAAAGCTCCATCTATCTAGAAAAGGTAGGCAATCCTTATAGATTCTATTCCACTCGAAGTTAAGCCCCAAATATGACATTTACTTAGGCATCAGAGAGAAATGCCATGGTCCTCCTCCCGAAATAGCTTTCTAACCTAGTCTTGTCAACTTGTGTAGTGTGTTATCGGGAATGCTCGTTGGAAGAAGCCTACATTAGGATAGCCAGCAACGCATCCGAGATTTCACGTAGCAATAATTTCTAACATTACCCATTAGGACTCCATCCTAAAGCTAGATCTACAACCCTAAGTCCATTAAGTCCTTAATATGAATCTGACTTCCTCATGGAACCAAAATAGCTCCAAACATGACTCTTTTCCCATTCTCAGAAATCTAAGGACTATTTGAGAGTCATGAAAAGCTCTGGAGTTCCTCAAACTCTAGGAGCGTTCAAGGAAGGGACGAAAAACATTTAAATGATTCCAAACTTGAAACAAGAAAAATAAAGGATTAAGATGTGAACTTTATACCTCCAATAACTCCAAAATATGAAGGGAATGAGGGATCCAAGCTAGCTCCTTGACACAATATCTAATTTCTCGTACTTGACGATATTACATCTGTGTGTCCTATCCATTCATGTGTGAATAAAGCCTAGCCCAAGGTTTTTGAAGGGACATCATTTCACACTCACATAGGTAGCCTTCTATATAAGGCACCTATAAATGCACTTTTTTAAATGAACTATTAAGAACTTAATCAACCTACTTTTACATTATGAGTTATAAGCACATACATTGGGATGTAGTATATAAATGTTGTCCAATCTCCATAAGCAATCTTTCCACATTGAGTTTAACTTCTAACATTGTATTAGAAGGGAATTAGGTATCTCACCCATAGATATATCAATTGGGCCTTGAACCCTTCCCTCTAACCGACTTCTTTACCAATTATCTAGCTAACCCCTTCTTCAAGTGATCAGCTAAGTTTTGTTGGTATCGAACAAATTCAATAGAAATGAGATCATGATTTATAAGCTCATGTACCATGTTGTGCCTAACACCCAAATGTCACGACATTCCATTATAAAATGATTGTATGTTTTTGCCAAGGTAACAACACTAGCACAATGTATAGAAATTGGTGATATAGGATTTGGCTACAAAGGAATTTCATAGATAAAATCCCTTAACCATTGTGCTTCTTTTCCAGCATCTGCATGGTATACCAATTCAAATTCCATAATTAAATTTGTGATGCATGCTTGTTTCTTAGAAGCTCATGAAATGGAACCTCCACCAAGAAAAAGCAACCAACCACTTGTAGAAGATTAGTCTGCAACATTAGCGATCCAACTAGCATCTAAATATTCTTCAATAACCGAAGGAAACCCTACATAAGTCAAACCAAATTCCATTGTTTTCTTAAGATACCTTAGCACTCTCATTATTACTTGCTAGTGATGAGTACTAGGATTGCTAGTAAACCTACATAACTTTCCTACAACAAATGCAATATCAGACCTTGTGTTGTTGATAACATACATCAACCACCCAATGACCTTTGAATAGTCAAGTTGTGAAACTGCATCACTGGTGTTTGGGATAAGTTTCATACTTGGATCAAAAGGTGTACTCATAGGAGAACAATCAGAATAATTGAACTTCTCAAGAACTTTATCGATGTAATGAGACTGTGAAGTTGGGATCCCTTGATGTTTACACTTGATTCGTATTCCAAGAATCAATTTTTCCTCCCCAATATCCTTCATGGAAAACTGAGATGATAAAAACTCTTTGGTGATGTCAACTTGCCTTTGATCAGCAGTAAAGATTAACATATCATCTACATACAATCATACGATCACTTCTTTTCCAGACTCATCAAACTTTCTATATCCACACTTGTCTGATTGATTCAGCTTGAAACCATGAGACAAGACAACTCATCAAATTTTTGATGCTACTGTTTTGGTGCTTGCTTCAACCTATACAATGATTTAACGAATTTGTACAACTTATACTTATTTCCAAGCATTATATATCCCTCAGGTTGCCTCATATACACATCTTGCTCTAAATTACCATTTAAGAAAGTTGTTTTCACATCCATTTGGTGAATCACTAAATTATGAATTTTTGCTAAGGTAACCAGCTATCTAATGGTGGATATACGAGCGACTGGACCATAAGTGTCAAAATAGTCAATGCCAGGTTTTAGTCTAAAACCTTGAATAACCAATTGAGACTTAAACTTGTCAATTGATCCATCAACTTTCATCTTGCTTTTGAATATCCCACTGCAATCCAAAGGTTTGCATCCAGGAAAAAGATCAAACGACACCCAAGTATTATTCCCCATGGTGGAATCCATCTCATCATTTATTGGTACTTTCTAGAAAGCAATGTCTTGAGATTTCGTTGCTTCATCAAATGTTTTAGGATCTTCTTCATCACTAAAACAATATGAATATTGATTTGTAATTTCATCTCTAGAACCCTCAACTAGGTAAAGTTGAAAGTCATTACTGAATGATTTAACTTTCCTTTGTCTTCATTGGAACTAGGCACCAAGGATTTTGGTCTAGGAATGGATGAAAAACGATTTTCATTAAATATTGCATCTTTAAATTTTATAACAATTTTAAATAAGACAGAAGCATTAGGTTATATAACATAAAACCTATAAGCCTTGGAATGCTCAACATATCCAATAAAGATACAATCAATACCTCTTTCACCCAAAGTATTCATTTTTTGTTCATTCAGCCTCACACAACCCCAAACTATAAGATATTGTAAGTTTGGTTTCTTTTTGTACCCAAGTTCATAGGGGTTACCTTGATCGTTTTTTGGATCTCTATTTAGAAGATAACATGTAGTTAGCATAGCTTATCCCATAAACCATCTCTCAAACTGGATTAAGACAACACTAAGTTCACTATTTCCTTTAGAATTTTATTTTTCCTTTCAGAAATCCCATTTTACTGAGGAGTATATGGAGCAATTATTTCATGTATAATACCAAAAGATTGGAAATAACTAGGATCATAATATTCTCCACCACAAATAGTGCAAAGTCTTTTGATTAAATCATTTTGTTGCAATTTAGCTTCATTTTTATAAATTTTGAAATTATCAAGTGCTTCATCTTTCGAATGTAACAAATATAAATAACAAAAACGAGAATAATCATCTATAGAAATACATATGTCTTTCTTATTTCCTAAGGATGGGGTTGAATTAAAATCACATAGATCACTATGAATTAATTCAAGCATAACGTAATTCCTTTTAACATTAGGAAAAGGTTGTCTAGTTATCTTAGTTAACATGCATGTTTTACATTTTTCTATGTTAACATCAAAAGATGGTATTATTCGTTTTTAGACATTTTAAGCATTCTTTTATAATGTACATTTCTTAAACGAGGGTACCATAAAGAAGAATCATCAATACTAGAACAAGTCATGTATATAGTATCTGCAACTTTATTGTTATTTACATTCAATCTAAACATACCATTACAATAATACCCAAACCCAACAAATGTACCACACTTAGTTAATACAAACTTATTAGATTCATAGACTAGTTTATATATATCTACATCTATTAATTCCACCACCAAAAACTAAGTTCTTTATAATCTTAGGAACATGAATAACATTCTTAAGAAGAAAAGTTTTTCCAAAAGTAAGACATAAAAGCACAGATCCACGAACCACCACAGGTGCTTTATGGTCTCCTGTGTACAGCACCGATCCATCATTAACTACTTCATAATCCTTGAACTAAGAATGATCTTTACATACATGACTCGTCGCCCGTGAGTCTATCTACCATGAATGATCATCATCTTGAACATAGAATGTCACAACTGAAAATTTTGAGCTATGTAATCTATACATTCAAGTAAATGTGAATCAAAAACTTCAATCAAATACATCATACAAGTACTACAAGTAGTCATCAAACAATTGGAAAACCCTAGAAGTTCTTGTTAAGTCTATTTTGGACTAGAACTTCCTTATTGGATCCAAACGGACCAATAAGCTTCCAATTAGACTATCATGGGCTTAGAACCCTAATTGGGCTCTAATTGGACCCACACTTATTTATTTTAACATTTTGAGCCATATTGGGCCTAGAATGAAATAAATTGAGAGCTTTGAGCCATGAATAACCTAAACTAGTCCAATAAAAATATAAAAAAATCCTACAACATTCTTTTAAGCTTAAAACATACCTAAGAATAACTCTAATAGTGGGCTTAGGGGCAAAAGCCCAAATTTTTCCTTTTTCCTTTCACATTCTCGGCCCAAGGCCCAAACCCAAAGAGAAATGGAAGAGTTGACTATTTGCTTGCCACCTCATCTTTACCCATAGGATATCCATGCATTAATCTCATTTCTCCATGCACATCACCTCAAATATCACCTCTTCTTCCCTTCTCTCTCTCACTCTCGGCCATACCCACATACACACCCCAAAAATATCTCAACTCTCTCTAGATTCACTCAAGAACACTCCCTTCTTCCCTCTCTAAAATCTCGAAAAATAGGAAGCATTCAAGGAAGTTCTTCCACAAAAATCATCATCTAAGGTAAGGTTTTGCTTGTATCTATGACTTGTATTCCTTATTTATCAAAAATCTCTTCCTAATCCATGCAAAAATCGTGATCTTGCACCCTAGAACCATCTCAAACTCGAGATCTACCAAGGAAGGGAGCTAAGGCCAAAAACACTTCATTTTCCTTCCATTTTCTTTGCAAAACCGAGCCCCACACCTAAGGTGAGCTTCATACCCCCTATTTTCTGTTTTTATGAGTTTTGTGGGGGGGGGGGGGGGGGGAAATACAAGTGAAAGTGTAGATCTATATGTGTTTGTATGCCTTGTATGATTTCCATGCTTATATGTATGCTTTTATGTGTTTTAATGTTGGATCTAGCCATAAAACCCCTCAAAACCGAGATATATCTTGTGTTAAATGACTTTAGCTTCAAATATGTTTCTAAATACAAAGTGTTTCAAGAAAGATAGCTAAATGGTTTAGTAACAATTTTCTTTAAGCTAAAAACACAAATTTTGGGCCAAAAATGTGAAAAATACAAAATTAAGGGCCCAAATTGACATTTCACAGATTCTGATGGATGAAGTGTGCCAAAACAGTTTCCATAAAACTATTTCTGGAATTATACTTAATGAGAGGATTAAAAACATGAATTTCAAGCTTAATGGGCTAAAAATGACATTTTTGGCCCAATGAGGCCCATTATGCAAATTTTTCTGTTTTGGAGGGCCAAAACTGTGATTTTCTGTAAAACAGTGGACTATAAGTGTTCCAAATCCTTTTAAAAGGTTTAAAATGCTTTTTAAATTTAAAAAGGACCAAAGTTGCAAAAATTTTCCAATTTGGGCCAAAATTGTCAAAGTTGCGAAAAGAAGGGATTAAAACCAAGAAAACTGCATTTTCAGGGACTTAAACTGTTTTCTATGAAAAATATGCTGAAAAATATTAATTTCAATAATTTTTGGTGTTAAAATGTCAAGGAAATTAATTTAAGGACCAAACAGGGAAATATTAAATAAAAGGGGTGAAAATGTAAATTTTACAAATAATGAGGGGCTGAAAACAGAAATATTTCAAGGCTAATTCAATATACACAATTTGATTAAATAATAGCATCGCGACTATCGACGAAATACAACACATTACAATACCAAAAGTCGTTAAACGAATTGGTTCGGTCTCGAACCAATAGAAATCTACAACTACTAACACTACGACACTACTACACTACGATTCATATAAATAACGTTTGGGAACTTAGCTTACATACGAGTGTGCACAGACGTCTACGCACCATCTTCGGGCCCCAAAAGTGTAAAATCTTGCTTGTTGGGCCTAGCTAGCCCAATGACCTGATCTTAAGGCCCGAGGACGCATATTTTCTACGAAGTGTTGAGTTTCACCGACTCGGCACAACGTAGAGGGACTTTCAATGGCTTGTATACCACTGGTCCCCAAGGGTCCTTGGTATTGCTAGAAAAGTCTGCATATTTTACGAGGCGGGTCGGGGACCCCTCGCACGCATATTATCCCCAACCGATTAATGGAGTCATCGAGGCCTTCGTGTCCTCTTACTCTTCGGATGTGGGACGACACCTAGTCAGGGCGATTGGATAACGCGATTAGTACTGACGACGCCTTCGGAGTCGTTAGTATAACTATAAACTAGACGTTTGTGTAACGCGGGTTTGTAGTAAATAATCCTGCTCGAGAACCTTCCAACGTCGCCTGGGACTGACACTATACGCTATGCAATGGTTTCAATGTAACTTCATGCAATTCAAGGAACTAGGAGAACATCGGGTTTTCCTAGGGTTTTCAATACATACAGATTTGAAATGCATACAACTTAAATGAAATTTTTTTTAAGTATAGAAACAAACAAGCATACCTATGGATCTTCACAAACGTTTTCAAAAGCTTTTCTTTTCAGAAAATATCGGATTTTCTGGCGGTTTTTCAAACAATACAAACATTCGATTTCAACCACTACTTATGAACTCACCAACATTTCATATGTTGACGTTTTTCAAAATACTTGTATTCTCAGGGAACCAGTGAATCAAAGGAAATCATATTCAGTGACGGTTGCAGTTTATTTATGTATGAATCAAACAATTTAATTTTTGGGAATGTAATGTTTAAACAATGTATGACATGTAAACACTGTTGGTTGTAATATATTAATGCACGGTGACGAATGTTGTTATGTTTCATATATATTCAATGTTATGGTATTCAATTGAGTCACGACAGCCCCCGGACGTTTCCGCCGTCTGGTTCGGGGGTGTGACATAGAATGAATCAGGAATAAGTGTTACATGATATATAATAACAATAGTAGTATTTTCAGAAATCATATTTTGACCTTGTGGTTTTGGACCTTGATCATTAGATCCTTGTAAAGAAGTGTTTGTAACATTTTTTTCTTCAAACGACAATCTCATTTCATGTAACCGGGTTTGATGCAATCCCAACATACTTGTTTTTCTTTCATATTTGAATCCTTATAATGGTCATCCTTTTTCTTTCTTTTTGCTTAGTTATTTTTCTAATGGTTGTCATCTTCCACCATGTTCACTAAAGTTCCAAGAACTTCCTTTTCTTTTTCCTTACCACTTTCTTGATCCCGAAGACCCCTTTTCAATTCTCAAGTGACTTCCAAATTGTACTAGATACAAATCTTCTTTATGGTGTTTCAGTGTGTGTTTAAAGTCTTTCTAGGATGGGGTAATTTGTCAATAGCTCTTGAGACAAAAATAGATTCATCCATTTGCATTTTGTGTTGTTCAAATTGTCCCTAAATCCTCATGAGTTCATTGTATTGTTCCATGACAGACCTTGAATCCAACATCTTGTAACTGTTAAAATTACTGACAATGAATTTTTAACTTGAAGCATCCTCTGCCAGTATTTGGTTTCAAGGTCATCCCACAGATCTTTACAAGTCGTATATAATTTGGGTTAGTAAGACGGTCGGATGTGCGACTCTGCCCTAGGTCCACAAGCCAACGAGGACAGGAGATAGGGCGGAAACACACACACTAGATCTACGTAATCATAATCATATACCACCTTCACATATACACTAAATAATATTAGGTGGGTTGTATTCGTCCATAGCCTCTATGCTCGAACATGGTCTGCTGGACGAGTGGTATTTCATGACGGTCTGCAAACATCTGACGATAAGGCTTCAGAGGACAAAGTACTCTTCACACTAGTACTTTTGGGGTTTTAGAATGCGAAAGATAAAATTTTGATTCAGTTCAGACTTTCGATACGAATGATGAAAGTTTCGAGAACTTGCCGATCGAGGCGATAGAAACATACAAACTCAATATGGTGAGGACCACGCCAATTCATGATGAAAGAATACAACGGACTCTATACAGAACAATGTTTTGGTCAAATGAAAGAAACGTCTGATAAACGACGATGTATCCCTGGCATGCTCGATACTGTACTCCTAGTATGTTCAACTATGTACTCTTTGTAACTGTTCTCGTGTTTCCTGTTTTCTATTTGAAGTTAACACTCATATGTATCGTACCGCTATGTGTGGATACATACAAATAAAAGTGATTTACTAACTGAAGGGATACTTTTATTCCATGATCCCCCATGCTACCACTACCATCACCCGTCATATACAAGTTACGGATAATTAAGATGAGCCAGGCCTTCGACTGAGTATCTCTACCTCAAATCCTCAACCAATTAAGGAAAGGGGACCTAAGAAGAGTCACTTACTCTAAGTCTGCAACATCTTAGTTGCGCACAACTCTGATGTATATGGTGAGCCATAATAGCTTCTCTAAAGGATCTTTTAATTCTCTTGAATATTACGACCTATTTTAACATGTGAGTTGTTATAGTTACTTTTAAATGTCATCCCCAAATTTTAATTTTATATGAATATAATTAAATTTTTAAAAGTAATTACTATTTTGAAAACGTACCACTACTCGTCGACGACTCCGGGGTAGATTCTCCTGCGGTGATCATCAGAATACATCCATCCGCTCCTGAGTTCTTCATTATTGGGCAGTCCCTCTGTCGGTGTCCATTCTCACCACAACCATAGCAGTCTTGGTTTTCTTCAGCTCCGAGGACTTGGGAGATTTGTGGAGCTGGTGCCCTGTAGTAACGGACTGTGTGTCCCTTTCTGCGACAGTTCTGACACTGCATTTCCTGGCATACTCTGGGGTGGTGAAAGTTGCACTTTCCACACTTCGGAAAGTTTCCAACATAACGACTGGTAGGTGCTAAAGCAGTAGGCCTCGTAGCGGCGTACATAGTACTTGCTCGTTACTTTTGCGTGGTGTCTTGTTTTGTTTGCTTCTTCTTCCTCTTGTTCCCCGACTTCTGATTATTGCCCTCTTCCCTCGATGGCTCAGGAATAAGGATTTTCATGTTGTGGCGGACTCCATGATCGATGAGTCGCTGAGCCAAGCGTTTAGCACTATCAAACATGGCTGGGCTAGAAGACAACACATTTCCTTGGGTCGGAGCAGTCAGACCCCAAATGTACTTTTCTATCTTCTTGCTCTCTGAGGTAATCATCCTGGGGCATAGAGCTGGTAGTTCGTTGAACCGGTCAGTGTAGGTCACTATGTCTGAGCCGACCATAGTGATATCCCACAGCTCTTGTTCCAGTTTTTGAATCTAGCCTAACGGGCAGTATTCCTCCCGCATTAACTCTTTTAGGTTTTCCCAACCTATTGAGTTAGCCACTTCTAGGTTCAGTGACTTAACATGGCTATTCCACCATGTTAGGGCCTTGCCAGAGAAGGTGGAGGCAGCAAACTTCACTTTGCTTCCTTCTGGGCTTAAACAGATTTCGAAAACTGACTCTGTTTTCTCGAAACATTACATTAGGGCAATGACTCCTTCAGTCCCTTTGAAGGACAATGGTTGGCATCTGGTGAAGTCCTTGTAGGAGAACTCTCCCTGGCGCACCGGGACTTCACCTTGAGTAGAATCAGTAGGTGTTTCACCTCCACCTATACTGCTGGGGTGATACTGAGCCATGGTTGTTGCCACAGCCGCGGCCACTGCAGGGTTCAGAGTTACTGCATCGATTTGTGGAGAAGGTATTGGAGTTATCGGGGTAGCGTGTCTGGGTGATCTGTGAGGATGCATCTTTGCTAAAAGGAAACAAAGATGAGACGGAATAAGTCTATAGCAATGGACACAAGTCGAAAGCTGAAAAGACAAGGTTATCCTAGTTTTGGATGTATCGGGTCCTGACTTCCATAGGGTTCTAGAAAAAATTCATAAACGAGTCTATACCTAATAAACTCTATGAATTTGAAATAACTATCCTCGAATGAATATTTGTTTCCTGAATAATTGTTTGTAGCTGCATGCAAGAAAATAATCCTGACACATGTAATGTGAGCAGTGTTTCCACTCGCTCGACCAATTAACAGGATTAATATTTATTAGTGTGACGTGTAAGACATTTTGATTACTCTGATTGGTCCTTCCTTGAAAACTTCTCATGAACTTGTCCTTTTTCCTCCTGGACACTTCTGTTGTATACTATGAGGAAGTGGTTACATCTATCTGGGCTTGTCGTGCGAGAATGAAAGCGACTAAAGAACCTATGAGCTTTAAGGTAACTTTATGGGGTGATCCTTACAGAATCCTCCAATAATTGTACAAGGTTCACAAGTTTGTATATAAAGTGAAGATCTAATAGACCTTCGAATAATTGATCCCACCTCAACACTACTTCCTTAAAAGGAATGGATAGCGAAGCGTTGGTCACAAATTCTATGTCTATAAGATCTTGATTATATATAAAACTTTAGGAATATACCCTGTAAGATTATAGACCTATCCGCAAGGGTCCTTTAAGTTATCACATAAGTTATTTATATGGACTAAAATACTCCTATAGTATTCTCACGTAATGTACTTAGTATGTTCTAAACTCGTTATCGTGCTATAGTATCATAGAATACTCCCATAGTACTCTAACTCTAACTGTACTTGTTCTGGCGTTCTCTTGACTGGTGTTCCGGTAAGTTTTAACCCTGTTGCAACACCACATCATTCCCAAACACATGTTGGTCACATCTTGAATGAATATAGTTGATCAGGCTATATTGATCCTAGCTATGATTACATAACTGTTCAGCTTGACGACAGTGTCCAACCCTTAAATACTTTAGTTTTGTTCTCTTCATGACACTAGTTCTATTATGTACATGTATGAACAAGTAGGTATATTTTTATAACTTGTAGTTATACTCTAAAATATAACATTATCCAGAGAACTTAAGCCCCATTGTATTCATAGACATATATCTTTTATCGGTTGATATACTTAGTTAACTATAAACAATGCTCTGATACCAATCTGTCACACCCCAAAACTGGAACGGCGGAAACGTTTGGGGGCGGCTGACATCATGTTTAGTATCACGAGATATGTATATGGTAAGCAAGTAATGAACAACCATTTCATTTAGAATGAATGTGTTTACAATGTGTGTGTTCACAAAACATAGAAGTCATCAACAAATAACAAAACAAAACTTGAAGCTATAATGCTCCATCTTCTGAATCCCCAGCATGAGCACCTATCTAATAGTCTCCTGAGAATGCAAGTTATTTGAAAGAGTTTATCAGCAATTAAGCTGGTGAGTTCATAAGATTTAAGTGATGTGAGTAAGTTGTAAACCGTTGTGGAAAATGTATATGTAAAAGTGATGTAAGCTGTAAGTTCTGTTTTGAAAGGTTCGCCTGTTCCTCTAGAAAATCCTATATTTCCTACTTGAATGAAAGTTAAGTAAAATGACACTACAAGCCCTTCTATGGGTACTAAGTGAGTACAGGCCATATATACTCAGAGTAAACAAACAATCGATTGTGTGCATCTGCCCTAAGCTCACAACCCAACGGGGAACAGAAAGTAAGGCGGATAGCACACATTCAATTGGTTGTTAGATCGTTGTCATATATAACCCTGGTGTATTCAATTGTTACTCATGGAGTTATTTGTAATGGTTCCTTTATATTTAATGAAAAGTTCTTTTAAGAAAACCTATATTTCTTATAGTAAAATATTGACCACAGTGACTACTTTTATAATAGCTTTGTTTATACTGGTATATATACTCTGATATCGGGTAGAAAGTTAATTGGGTGAGTCTGCCCTAAGTCCACAACCCAACGAGGACAGGAAGTAAGGCGGAAAACACACATTTAACTATCTATTGGGTATTAGTTATATATATAAACATGGTGTATAAACTAAGGTGTTATAGAGTTATTCACCTAAAGTCTTTAATTGTATATTGGCTTAATAAAAATGGATTAAGCCCGTATCTGGGAAATTTCTAGTTTTGTTTACCAAAAGTACTGAATTTGAAAAGTATGCTTTGTATTAGAAAAGTTGTGCATTGACTCTGTGTCCTATAACTTGATCCATGCCTGGTACCCTTATGATGACTTAATGTATACTAAGCATAAATATATATAGATTCGGGTAGATAATAGATTGGGTGAACTCGTTCCAAGCTCACATTCCAACGAGAACAGGAAATGAAGCGAAGAGCACACATGCTATTAGCTGTCGGAATCTATTAGTATATATGTATCCTATAGTGTATACATTAAGGAATCATAAGATTAGCATTATGGTCCTAACTTTTAAAAGTAGCATTCTACCAAGACTCGACTATTTTGAAAGTAACCTTGTTCCAAGCCCGACTATATGACTTTTAAGTCTAACTTACCTCATCAATTACTATGATCATGTATACCCAATATAACTATAAAAATGCGTTGTGATTCATTGGTATAGTTAGATCCTGAAAACGTTCCATGCTACAGCACTTTACTATGTTCTGTTCTCTTATCGTATATTGAAATCGTATCTATGTAAGCGTATTCATGTAAGTGTATCTATCTAAACGTATTGCATTAGTATAGACTCATGAACTGGACAGACTCTTTGTGTGCTTCATTGTACTAGAAGTAATGAATAGCATTCTCCTAAAGTATACCTATAATAGTTTACTAATGCTCTACTAGAACTGTTACTAAAAAGACTCGTTTCTCTACTAAGTTATGCTTGTACTTTAAAAACAGAGTTTTGTATAACTATAAAGTAACATAACCTTTAAAAGAGTTTGGAAATGTTTTGACAACTTATAAATAACATAAGTAACATTTTGAAAGATATTTATAACAAACATTTACACAATTATCATTGTGTTCAACTTTTATTCCCCCCTTAAAACACTTAAAATAGTTAAAAGATTCATTATGGGGTATGAACTCACCTGATGTGGGTGATTCAAACGGGTATGTGCGTACGGATGAGAAGTTCCACGAATGAAGTCTCGAGACACAACAAGTCCTAAATGACATATAAGGACACATATTGACATGAATATAGTGTTTATAAACAACTATATGAAAGGAAACACATTCCGGGACTAGGAAACACCTTGGTTAAGTGTTGGAATCACATGAGCTTCAACAAAGGGAAGTGAAATGGCATCTAAGGGTGTTTATGGTTTTGTAACCAACTACAATTGAGTTTACGGTTGTAGTTAGGGCAACATATCACCCCTTTATGGGGTTTATGGTTTTTAGACCATTTGTCTTTGAGTTTAAGGTCGTAAAACCAAATGGTTTATGGTCAAATGATGTTCTCAACTCTTAAACACTTCGAGGTAAAGGTCTAGGCTAGTTTCTAGGCTTAAGGAAAGAATTTGGGGCATCATAACCCTCTTTGGGGTGTTTACGGTTTTGGGAGCTGCCCAAACCGTAAAAACATATAAGTGGGACATTTTGGTGGTTTTCATGTGCTAAACATATCAATGGATGGTTCTTGGTTTGTTTCCCTAGTTTGGCAAGAGAATAGGGACACTTTAGCACCCTTTTTAGGGTCTATGGTCCAAGAAGATTCTTGGGCCGTAAGCACCTTGTTCTTTGTGATCTTTGTGTGTTTTCTTGTTACTCCTAAGGTCTAAACATGTCAAGGGTAGTGTCTATGTTTGATTCCAAGGTCTAAAGGGACATAGGGAACACTTTGGCCTTATTTTTAGTGTTCACGATCCAAGAGGATCTTGGGCCGTGAACACCTTTTCCTTGGGATATTTGGATGATTTCCATGTTATCTAGGCATTTAATACACTTTAATACACTCTAGGGTTGAAGTACTTACAATTTGGTATGAACGGTTGAAGATCCTTGAGAGAGAAATCGGGTTTTCTCTAGTTGAAATGGAAGAAATGAACCAAAATGGCTAAGTCTTACTTATATAGTCTTGAGGGTTTATGGTCTCAATAACATTTTGGACCGTAAACTCCAAACTATTGACGTTTTGGGCACTTATTGCTACATAATAAACCCTAGGGTATCCTCTCTCTTGATATCCTCTCAAGCACTAAGTTTAAAACACTCAAACTTATTCCAAAAAGCTTGAATGTTAGCAAGCACAGTTCTGACTTTTGTTGAAGTGAGTGGTTGTATAGAAAATAAAATTTTGGGTTGTCACATTCAGCGAGAAGGAGGAAAACATCACTGAATCAAGTAATTCAATCTAGATTTATGCTACAAAAAAGACATTTATTTCATTGTGTTTTCAGTATTTTTCGTGTTGCTTTCAAAACTACAAAAACATGTCTCTTGCTTTTAAAAACTAAAAAAAGAAATCATGATTTCTCTTTCTTTTACCAAGGGAGTATATATATATATATATATATATATATATATATATATATATATATATATATATATATATATATCACTACTAGAAAATAACCCTTTAATGACGCGCGAACCATGACACGTGGTGATTTACAATACGCATTTTCGCATGCCCTAAAATTTAGGTAAAATTACACGGAGGGCACCTTTTATAAATAGTTTGTCTTCTAAGCCTGTCGTTTTATAATATTTTAATGAAAGGCGTGTCTCCATCTGTATAGCATTTCGGTATACCTAAGGAGGGAAATGAAATCCCAATAATCAAAAAGCCCGCTCATTCTCTTGTCCCTTGTTTCCACCAGTTATCGCATCGATTTTTTGATTCGTTCACACTCTAGAACAAGCACATACATAACTCTCTTATCATCCTCCTTTAATTTATTACTCTTGTAATTAAGGATTTACGGTTTTTCTTATTATTGTTCCTATTTTTTTGTTGAGGTTTGGATTTTACTCAAATGACGTCCCTAAAGGAAATTATAATGCGTCGAGCCGTCGGCCTGTGGCGGCGACAGTCCATCTCGCCATCCCAGTTGGCGAAGGAATACCTGGACCACCGGTAGTAAGTCAATAAAAATTCAACACTTGCACCCATAAATACAAATCGAAAGCCCTCGATTATAGCGTCGATGGACAACTACGTCAACCCTAAAACACATTTATGAAATCGCAAAGGTGAAGCAATTAGATCTGTAGTACAATTTCTTCCAAATCGATCCTCACACTAACTTGTTCGAGAACTGCAACTCCTCTCGATTGTAGTGTCAATCAACAACTACGACTCCTCAACTGGCAATCAAAGCTACCACTTCAAGGAACCCTAATCGATAACTACATGGATAAGGTACTTGTTGGCTATTCAATTCTATTCATCTTAATTTCCCCTTTCATATATGCTTTTCATTGGATTTCTCTCAACTCACAGACGCAATGGCGTCAAGATCGTACGACAAAGTCCCTGATATATACGATCAACTTGTGCTTCAGGTAACATACATATGAATCTGTGTAATGATCGTTGTGCGCTAATTGTTTTTTACCACTACGACTGACTGTGTGTTGGGTTAAGATTTGAAGCCCTAATTTTATATCTGCATGCTTGATTTCATTTTTACTGTTGTTTTCTTTTTCCTTTGTTCATGTAGATTGCTTCACAAGGCATTTCATTTCAAGACAAATGGCCGTATGTGGTTCATCTTCTAGGTCACATTTACCTGAATGATCTATAAGTTAAGACAATTTGTCTCTGTTTTTTTTTTCTTTTTCATGTGTTCTATCTACACATATGTGGCATTGCTTCATATTTGAATTTTGAACCTGGTCTTAAGATTGATTCTGATATAAAAGGTGAAATATCCACAAAATGTTGGAATGGGTTTGTTCGAATTGCAAAGAGATGTTTGCTTAGCCATCCAATGGAGCGCCCTACCACAGCTGAGGTTGTTTTCAGTCTTGAATCTACACTGAACATACAAGACAAAATGAATAGTTCCTTGTAGGCTGGTGGCAAAAATAGTTTTTTTCTCAAATAAAGTTGGTGGACGACTAATTGGACTTGTGACTTCTAGAGATGAGATTCCTGAATTGCTCAAGGTTTTTTTGTTATATATGGAGCTAAACATGTAATAAACTTGTGATACCAAGAGGCAACAATAAACTTGTTTTTCAAATTAAGTCTTCAACAAAAATTCATGTTCTAGGTCATGCTGGTAAGAAGTCAAAAATATGGATACATTGTTGATAGGAAGCATGGAATTTCAATGTAGTAAATCTTGTTTGTTTTAACTTTACATGATCCAGATGGATTTTGTCATGTGTATGTGGACAAGTCTGCAGACATGGAAATGGCAAAGAACACAGTTTTAGATGCAAAAAGAGACTACCCTGTAACCTCTAATGCCATAGTATGTAGCGTGAAATTTCTTGTTGATGCTGGGTGGTATGATATGATATGTGTGTAGGTTATTGTTTAACTACTACCACAAAACACTTCTTCTTCATAAGGAGCTGATGGACGACGGTGGTGTTCATGAGCTTCTCATTGAACTTCAAACTACAGGTTTGGTATTTGTTTATAGTTAATGGATTGGAGGAAAAGTAGTATGTTATATATATATATATATATATATATATATATATATATATATATATATATATATATATATATATATAAATTTTTTATTAGGTCTTAGCATAAATGGTGGTCCAACGACGAGCTTTGTGCTTAATCTTACACCAACACCCTCGTTCCATCACGAGTACGGTTAAATGAATTGCACCCATGATGTAACGACCCAAAAATTTCGTTTTAAAACATTACTTTAGAAGAACATTAATTGTTAAAAACATTGTTTGATCGAACCATAACAAAACGTAAGCCATGTCTAAAAATCAAATCATACAATCATCATAATATCAGAGTATAAATCCCAGAGAATCTCGTAAGTGCGGAAATCCGTGTGTGTGCATGATGTGCCGCTACCGAGCCGACTCCTTCCCCTTCGACGAAGAGGTACCTGAAACCAAAACTATAACTGTAAGCACAAAGATTAGTGAGTTCCCCCATAATACCCCATACCATGCAAACATATAACAACCAATGTTCAGCTAGGAGTTACGGGCCTTGCCCACACTCGGGAAGATACGGGCCGTGCCCACACTTCACTAGCCGGGAGATACGGGCCTCACCCACACTTGTGAAGATACGGGCCCTGCCCACACTTCACTATCTAGGAGATACGGGCCTAGCCCACACTCTGACCTCGGAGAGATACGGGCCCTGCCCACACTCTACCGCTAACCTATAATATACAAGTATCACGCAGACAACAAGTATAAGCAACTCTATCATATTAACACATATATCATACTTGACTAAACCCAGAGGTACGGGCTCGGCCCACACTTTAGTACTCGCATCTTGTCTACACGGGTCGGCCTTGGTGCCTTAGACCCGTTCCTACTGGAAAGGAAACTCACCTCGAAATAGCTGCCGGTCTGCGTGGGAATTGATCACCTACTACTGTTGCTGCTGCTCCGGAAACCCTCCGGCTGCAATTCCCACAATACGATCAGCCAAACACACTAGATGTTCTTAGGGTAAAATGACCCTTTTACCCCTCACCAAGTCAAAGACCAGGTCAAAGTCAACTTCCAGTTGACTGGACTCGCTGAGTCCAGAGAGCAACTCGCCGAGTCCATCTCTCACTGATCCGGTCCCACTCACCAGGTCCCTCTTTCACTCACTGAGTCACCCCTGACTCGCTATCCGGGACTCTGGCGCCGACTCGAGTACCAACTCGCCAAGTTCTGCGAGCAACTCGCCGAGTTCCTCGAGCAGGTCCTCTGTTTGCTTTCAATCCACACCAAAACACCCCATTCGAGAGTTTAGGGGTTTCGGGACCACGTTATACGGTTAATTCTGTGCACAGGTACGAAGGGCTGAGCCTTTGACGCTTAAAACCCTCGTGTTTTTTGGATGTTCATATTACTCGTCGAGTTTGAAGAACTACTCGGCGAGTTCCAGGCAATCTTCATAGGACTCGGCGAGTTTGTTCATCCAACTCGCCGAGTCGACGACCATCTTCATAGAACTCGCCGAGTCCTTCGACCCACTTCCTGAGTAGGCCAGATCTAGGACATGCAACACTTCCAGACCACATATCCATGGTACTAGGGTTCATTTACCACGTAAAGTTGTAAACTTTACGTGCATGCATGGCCCTATGAGCTCAAACATGCTCTTCCAAGCTATACAAGAGGTCCTATGCTCATTGGGGACTTCCACTACCTCAACCACAGGGACTTTATGCTACTATGAAGTCCAAAAGGTCCACAATCGAATTTCTTGCAGAACATTAGCCATAAACACATAGAGATTTAGGTTTTTAGGGCTTAAAACCTCTTTTCTTAGGGACAAAAGGGGACTAACGAGCTAAAGATCAAGTTAGGGTCTTTTCCACCTGAATAGAGGCCTTTCATAGAGTAGATTCCGGATCTCCTTCCCTTCTTGCACTCTTCAGACTTCTCCTTCTTCTCCCAAGCCCCAAATCACCTTCAAAATGTTAACAATCACTCACAAGGACACAAAAGAGGCTAGGGTTTCGTTCTACAGGTCTCTGGGAGTGCCAAGGGAAGTGGAGGCTGGGTTAGATCGATTAAATAGGGTGCAAACACCCGGGTTAGGGTTTCAGTCCAAACAGGGTCTACTCGTCGAGTCCATCGGACCTACTCGCCGAGTAGACCGAGTAGATCCCGCGTCTAGTCCCGCTTCTACTCGGCGAGTCAGTCCCTCAACTCGCTGAGTCCAAGGCTAATTATGCAAAATAAAGAGATTTAATAATCACAAATACATACCAGGAATCAGGTGCTACAAATCTCTCCCACTTCTTTTAGACTTCGTCCTCGAAGTCTGCTGCTCAATCCTGAAACAGCTCGGGATAGTGCTCCATCATCTCGTCCACCGGCTCCCAAGTCCATTCTGAACCTTTGCGGTGCTGCCATTGCACCTTCACTAGCTCCACCCTATTGTTCCTCAAATCCTTCGACTTCATGTCGAGGATTACGACTGGGCGCTCGATGTAATTTAGGCTGTCATCAACCTGAATATCCTCCAACAGCATTACCGTTGAATCGTCCACTAAGCACTTTCGCAGCTGAAAGACATGGAAAGTGCTGTGGATCTGGCTGAGCTCGGCTGGCAGATCCAACCTATACGCCACCTCGCCCACCCGGGCTACAACCCTGAACGGTCCGATGAATTACGGGACCAACTTGCCCCGCTTCCTGAATCGAATGACGCCTTTGCAGGGCGACACCTTCAGGTGAACCATATCCCCGACTTAGAACTCCAAATCGGATCGACGCTTGTCGGCATAACTTTTTTGCCGACTCTGAGCAGTCTGAAGCCTGCTCCGGACCTGCTGGATCCTCTCGGTCGTCTTGAGCACCACCTCGGTGCTCCCCATGACCCTCTGGCCAACTTCACCCCAGCATATCGGGGTCCTACACCTCCGTCCGTACAACATCTCGAAGGGAGGGCGGTCGATACTCGTATGATAGCTGTTGTTGTAGGAGAACTCGGCCAGGGGAAGATAGGTATGCCAACTACCACCGAAGTCTAGCACGCATGCCCGCAGCATATCTTCCAGAGTATGGATGGTCTGCTCGCTCTGCCCATCCGTCTGCGGGTGAAAGGCAGTGCTAAAATGCAGACGAGTGCCCAACTCGTCATGGAATCTCTTCCAAAACCTGGAAGTAAAACGCACATCCCTGTCCGAGATCACCGATACTGGCACCCCATGCTGTGCCACAATCTCCCTGATATAGATGTCGGCCAATTTCTCGGCCGATATGCTCTCCCGAATCGGAATAAAGTGGGCACTCTTGGTCAATCTATCCACGATGACCCAAATCGAATCCACTCCACGTGCGGTCCTGGGAAGCTTCGTGATAAAATCCATCGTGATATCTTCCCATTTCCACAGCGGAATATCCAATGGCTGCATCTTGCCATGCGGTCTGTGATGTTCGGCCTTGACCTTCCTGCAGGTCAAACATTGCTCGACATACCATGCCACATCCCGCTTCATGCAGGGCCACCAATAGTCTAGGCGAAGATCCCTATACATCCTCGTCGCCCCGAGATGAATAGAGAATCGGGACTTGTGCGCCTCCTCCATCAAAATCTGGCACACGCCTCCGTGATACGGCACCCACACCCTACAGTGTAGTGTCAATAGTCCTCGGCTATCATAATCAAAGGAGGAAACTTGACCCACCACACGCTCGCTCTTTCGATGCTCCTCCTTGATAGCCTCCTGTTGAGCCTCCCGAATCTGCTCCAACAGGGGAGTCACCACGGTCATCCTCATACAAACGTCTCTGATCGGCGCCGCCTTGAGGCTAAGCGCATCGGCCACCACATTGGCCTTCCCCGGGTGGTAAAGGATCTCACAATCATAATCCTTCACCACGTCCAACCATCGACGCTACCTTATGTTCAGATTCGGCTGATCCATGAGGTACCTCAAACTCTTGTGGTCCGTATAGATGGTACATCGAACCCCGTAGAGGTAATGCCGCCAAATCTTGAGGGAAAAGACCACCGCCCCCAACTCCAAATCGTGCGTCGGGTAGTTCGCCTCGTGAGGCTTGAGCTGCCTCGAAGCGTAGGCAATGACATGCCCCCTCTACATCAGTACCGCGCCCAACCCAGAAATGGACGCATCACAATAAACCACAAAATCCTCTACGCCCTCTGGCAAGGCTAAGATCGGCGCCTCACACAATCTCTGTCTCAGTGTCTCAAATGCAGCCTGCTGCTCGGGTCCCCACCGAAAGACCACGGATTTCTTCGTCAGCCGCGTCAGGGGTACGACTATCTTGGAGAAATCCTGGATAAATCTCCGATAGTAGCCTGCCAATCCCAGGAAACTCTGAATCTCAGATGGAGACTTCGGAACCTCCCATCTCATGACGACCTCGAACTTGGCCAGATCGACCAGAATCCCGTTCTGGTTGACGAGGTGTCTAAGAAATTGCACCTCGCGCAACCAAAACTCACACTTGGAGAACTTGGCATACAAGCTCTCCCTCCTCAGGGTCTCTAACACCTCTCTCAGATGCTCCTCATGTTCCTCCCGAGTGTTGGAATAAACCAAGATGTCATCGATAAAGACTATCACAGACCGATCCAGCATCGGTCTGCATACGCGGTTCATGAGGTCCATGAACGCGGCAAGAGCATTGGTGAGCCCAAACGGCATCACCACGAACTCATAATGGCCATAGCGCGTCCGAAACGCGGTCTTCTGCATATCCTCCTCCCTGACCCTCATCTGATGATAACCCGATCGCAAATCAATCTTGGAGAACCAAGATGCTCCCTGAAGCTGGTCAAAGAGGTCATCAATCCTCAGAAGCGGGTAACAGTTCTTCACCATTACCTTGTTCAGCTCCCGATAATCTATACACATCCGATGCGACCCGTCCTTCTTCTTCACAAACAGAATCGGGGCTCCCCAAGGCGAACTGCTCGGACGAATAAATCCCTTGTCTAGCAGCTCCTGCAGCTGCGTAGACAACTCCTGCATCTCGAGAGGAGCCAACCGATACGGTGCCTTGGCTATCGGAGCCGCACCAGGAACAAGGTCAATCTTGAACTCCACCTGTCGCTCCGGGGGTATCCCAGGAAGCTCCTCTGGGAAAACATCTACAAAGTCACGGACCACCGGAACCTCGCTCACTGTCGCCTTACCCGCCTCCCGGGTATCCATCACATACGCGACATATCCTGCGCATCCCTGCTGAAGGTAGCGCCTAGCCCTCGCTGCTGAACATACAACGGATCCATACTAGGGCCTCTCACCATGAATCACTAACTCTCCCCCGCTTGGGGTCTTGACCTGCACTAGCTGCTGCGTGCAATCTATCACAGCCCCATTAGGGCTCAGCCAATCCATGCCTATAATCACCTTGTTCCCACGCAACGGTATGGGAACCAAATCTACCAAATAGCGCTCCTCGAAAAAATGCAACACGTAATCTCCAAATACCGTCGATGCTCGCACCGATCGATCATCGGCAATCTCCACCTCCAAAGGGCAATCCAACTCGCCTGATGGCTCATGAAACTTCTTGCTAAGCGCAAAGGAAACGAATGATCGGGATGCACCCGAATCAAATAACACCTGGACTGGGAGGCCGTTCACATGGAACGATCCTAATGCATACATATACATACAGAGCACATATCAATAACATAACATCATAAAAATAAGATAGAGGGAAAGAATCATACCCGTCACCACATCGGGTGCGGCGCGTGCCTCCTCGATAGTCAGCTGGAATGCTCGGCTCCTCACTACTGGAGCCTCTTCCTTGCCCTGCCGGCCATCCGTGATCCGCAGGGTGGCTGGAGCTGGCGCCTTCATCGGCGCTGAAACTATCAACTGGGGGCAATTGGCCTTCTTGTGGCCCCTCTGGTTGCAATGAAAACACAGCAACTCCGATGTCTGAATAGCTGAAACTGGAGTAGTACAATCCCTACTAAAGTGCCCTGCCTTGCCGCACTTGTAGCAGCCTACTGATCCCATCCTACATGCCCCCACATGCGTCCTACCGCATTTCCCACAGCGGCTCGGTCCTGACTGGCCTTTCGGCCTACCATCTGATGCCTTGGGCTTCTTCCCCGAAGCCCCTCCTGCCTGACCCTCCTCTAATTTTTGTTTCCGGATGTGCTCCAAATCTATCTCCCTTTCCCTCGCCCTGGCAATCATGAAGTCCAGGGTAGGGCAAGCCGAAAAGCTAACATGCTCCCGGATGTCAGCTCGTAGCATATCATGATAACGAGTCCTCCTCATGTCCTCGTCACCAGCATACTGGGGCACCAACAAAGCCCTCTACCGGAACTTAGCGGTGATCTCCGCCACAGTCTCTGTCGTCTGCCTCATGTCTAGAAACTCCCTGGCCAGCTGCTGAAGCTCGACAGTCGGCGCAAACTCCGCCCTGAACCTGGTCACAAAGTCCGACCAGGTCATAACCTCGATAGCTGAGGCTCCCAACGAGTCACCCACTGACTCCCACCAATCCCGGGCTCAGTCCCGTAAACATCCTGCTGCATACCTCACCTTCGACCCCTCGGGGCAGAAGCTAGTCAACTGGGCAAACTCGATGTCTGCAATCCATCGCCTGGCAGCAATGGGGTCTTTCACCCCATGGAAATCCGGCGCACCACTGCCCCTGAAGTCCTTAAAGGACAGGGTGCGAGATCCCGAGTGGCCAGATGCCATGTCGCTCCTGAACGCCCTGAGGCGATCCTCCATCAACTCGATGATCCCTTCCTTGATCGACCCGAAGATAATGGGAGTCGACTCAAGGATACCCCTGGTGATCTCTGACGCGATGAACTCGCGTAGTCCCTCATCCACCGGCTCGGGACCTGATCCCGAACCTGACCCCTCTCCTGAACCACCATCTACCGGCCTCGATCGAAGTACCACCATTCTGCAATACATCACAACAATCATTAGTGATACTAATACTTCCTGAGGGATTACAACCACTTACAAGTTCCCTGGTCTTATCTTGGCCTTCCTTGGTTCGGGTACGCATCCTCTGCTTTTAGTAGTACGGGCCCATACTACCTTCCACATCTATCTGTACCTTCTTCAAGGAATGCCTCGACTCCACCAGATCCCTTTCATTATTGCTGATCAGTGCTATACTCATCCTAGGCTTGCCCTAGGGAAATCTCTAATTCCACTCTAACCCGTCCTCAGCTGCTGCAGGCCTCCTTGTAATGCCAATTAGCCATTACCCGAATACCATCACATGTTATGAGGCTTATATAATCCTTCGAGTACCCGACTCGTCCCTACAACGGTTGGACTCAAACAAGAGCTGCGCAGTAGGATCAAATCCGACACTCTAAGATTATTCAACCCTGATCACATGTGACGTGACGCATTCGCCTAATGGCTAATTCCCATTATTCAGAGTCCCAAGTAGCACGAAGCAAGCAGCATTCAGATAAGGGTAACAATCTCAATTAACTCTATCTACTTTCAGGAACTGAGCTAGCATAAAGTGCTAAGCTCCTACTACAATGCATAACCTAATCAGGCTATCCTACTTACTGTCTACTCCATAACTAGCATGCAAGTCCTCATACAACTGAAACACATTAAGCAGGCACATAAGGCATCACTCCTAGATCCTCAGTCCTATTCTAGCATGTTGTTCTACAAAAGCTGATAAACATATCATAAACTTGTATGGGTACTTTGGGGAATACTTACTTGAGCTCGGCCGGTCGTGCACATCACACACTTCGTTCTTTCTCAAAACTCTTTTCTCAATTTTAGAAAACATTTTCTTTTAGAAAATCTTTTAATCCCTCGATTTGAGTTCAGACACTCCCGAGGGTGTGTCCGAATCCCTCAAACGAGGGCTCTGATACCAACTTGTAACGACCCAAAATTTTCGTTTTAAAACATTACTTTAGAAGAACATTAATTGTTAAAAACATTGTTTGATCGAACCATAACAAAACGTAAGTCATGTCTAAAAATCAAATCATACAATCATCATAATATCAGAGTATAAATCCCAGAGAATCTCGTAAGTGCGGAAATCCGTGTGTGTGCATGATGTGCCGCTACCGCGCCGGCTCCTTCCCCTTCGACGAAGAGGTACCTGAAACCAAAACTATAACTGTAAGCACATAGCTTAGTGAGTTCCCCCATAATACCCCATACCATGCAAACATATAACAACCAATGTTCAGCTAGGAGTTACGGGCCTTGCCCACACTCGGGAAGATACGGGCCCTGCCCACACTTCGCTAGCCGGGAGATACGGGCCTCGCCCACACTTGTGAAGATACGGGCCCTACCCACACTTCACTATCTGGGAGATACGGGCCTAGCCCACACTCTGACCTCAGAGAGATACGGTCCCTGCCCACACTCTACCGCTAACCCATAACATACAAGTATCACGCAGACAACAAGTATAATCAACTCTATCATATTAACACATATATCATACTTGACTAAACCCAGAGATACGGGCTCGGCCCACAATCTAGTACTAGCATCTTGTCTACACGGGTCGGCCTTGGTGCCTTAGACCCGTTCCTACTGGAAAGGAAACTCACCTCGAAATAGCTGCCGGTCTGTGTGGGAATTGATCACCTACTACTGTTGCTGTTGCTCCGGAAACCCTCCGGCTGCAATTCCCACAATACGATCACCCAAACACGCTAGATGTTCTTAGTGTAAAATGTCCCTTTTACCCCTCACCAAGTCAAAGACCAGGTCAAAGTCAACTTCTAGTTGACTGGACTCGCCGAGTCCAGAGAGCAACTCGCCGAGTCCATCTCTCACTGATCCGGTCCCACTCACCAGGTCCCTCTTTCACTCACTGAGTCACCCCTGACTCGCTATTCGGGACTCTGGGGCCGACTCGAGTACCAACTCGCCGAGTTCTGCGAGCAACTCGCCGAGTTCCTCGAGCAGGTCCTCTGTTTGCTTCCAATCCACACCAAAACACCCCATTCGAGGATTTGGGGGTTTCGGGACCACGTTATACGGTTAATTCCGTGCACAGGTATGAAGGGCTGAGCCTTTGACGCTTAAACCCCTCGTGTTCTGTGGATGTTCATATTACTCGCCGAGTTTGAAGAACTACTCGGTGAGTTCCAGGCAATCTTCATAGGACTCGCCGAGTTTGTTCATCCAACTCGCCGAGTCGACGACCATCTTCATAGAACTCGCCGAGTTCCACCTTGGGACTCGCCGAGTCCTTCGACCCACTACCTGAGTAGGCCAGATCTAGGACATGCAACACTTCCAGACCACAAATCCATGGTCCTAGGGTTCATTTACCACATAAAGTTGTAAACTTTACGTGCATCCATGGCCCTATGAGCTCAAACATGCACTTCCAAGCTACTATGAAGTCCAAAAGGTCCACAATCGAAGTTCTTGCAGAACATTAGCCATAAACACATAGAGATTTAGGTTTTTAGGGCTTAAAACCTCTTTTCTTAGGGACAAAAGGGAACTAACGAGCTAAAGATCAAGTTAGGGTATTTTCCACCTGAATAGAGGCCTTTCACAGAGTAGATTCCAGATCTCCTTCCCTTCTTGCACTCTTCAAACTTCTCCTTCTTCTCCCAAGCCCCAAATCACCTTCAAAATGCTAACAATCACTCACAAGGACACAAAAGAGGCTAGGGTTTCGTTCTACAGGTCTCTGGGAGTGCCAAGGGAAGTGGAGGCTAGGTTAGATCGATTAAATAGGGTGCAAACACCCGGGTTAGGGTTTCAGTCCAAATAGGGTCTACTCGCCGAGTCCATCGGACCTACTCGCCGAGTAGACCGAGTAGATGTCGTGTCTAGTCCCGCTTCTACTCGGTGAGTCAGTCCCTCAACTCGCCGAGTCCAAGGGTAATTATGCAAACTAAAGAGATTTAATAATCACAAATACATACCAAGAATCAGGTGTTACACATGAAATTATGGATGATGTGTATACAGCCATTGATCACATACAAGAACATAGATGGCAAGAAAAAGAATTTATCTCTTTATGTGTTTAATGTGTTCTTAAATATGGTTTAACATGACACTAGAGTAGCTGATTTTGTTTGCAGAGCACATACCGATTGTATTGTTACGGAAGACGGTGAAGTTGCGGACCTGTTTCGAAGTCAAGTGGACAGGTTAGGGTTCGTGTAACATCCTGAATTTATGTGTGTCTCTTAAACCCTTCTCCTTTTCCCAGGTTGTCAAGTTAAGCCCATAATTTGAAATGTTAGGCAAGCGAGTATGTTGGGCATAGTGAAGAGTACGCTGCGCGTACTTGCACGCTTAATTTGGATGCGGACTCGCCTAGGTACGCTGGGCGTACCCAGGGTTATGATGGGCGTAACGAGCCCAGGTGAAAACCCTAATTTGTGGCTTGTGCACGATAAAAGGAATGCTAAGGCCTTATCCTCAGCCTCCATTCCAGAGAGTGAAACCCTAATAGAGAGTCATCCTTCGTTTCTAGCTATTGTGTTGGTGTGCTAAGCTTCAAAGTGCCATTTCAAGGTGTTGAAAGAGAAAAGGAGGCCATTTTAGAAGCTAGGTGTTGGTGGACAAGAGTAGATCTGAGCTTTTCAGAGGTTGGAGCTTCTTTCTAAGGTAAAAAGCTCAAAACTTTCCTTGCCATTTGTGTTGTGTGCTTTTTGGACCAATTTCTAGGGTTTTTGGTCCCAAGGTGGAGACTTTATGAGCAAATAGTCTCCATTGGCCTAGATCCACCATATTTCATGACTATAAGAGTTGTATGTTCATAAAAATGCAATCTTCGATGTGAATATTGAGCCATGCACGAGATCTAGACATTTTGAGGTAGAAGGAAAGGTGTTAGAGTGTATAGGGACCCTTACAGCCATGCAATGGCTTAATGGTTCAGACTTTATGGGAGAAGAGGCTTAGGGAAAGTCAGATCTGAAAGTTGAATGAGTGTCTTAGCTGTTTAAGACCAAAATACAAGGAAAGGCTGAAATTGAGACTTACGTTGGGCATAACTCTCAGTACATGCAACGTAAGGGGTTGAGACCCCGATTGTGGTTCACCGGTGTACGCCCCGCGTACAGAGAAGGTACGCGCCGCGTACTGCCTCCTGTTGACTTCCGTTCACTTTTAGGGTTTTGGTTAACCTTTGGTCTTTTGGGTCAGGGAGGGGTAAAATTGTCTTTTACCCTTCTGTGGAATTGTAGGAGTGGATTTAATCTAGCCTTTGAGAGCCGTTATTTATTTTAGGGTGTTGTTTATGTGTTTAGGCTGGGGCTAGACCATTGGGTTCGAGTGCGAGATTATCTGAGATACCCGAGCTGAGTATTCTCACTATACATTACCTAGAGTGGTATTATGTGTAGACCGAAGGGTCTTGTATGCTATGTGTATGTTTGAGATTATGTGCATTTTTGTTGTATGTATACGGTATGTTGTATAGACCGGACCGGAGGGTCCAACGATATAGACCGGACCGAAGGGTCCAACAATACAGACTGGATCGAAGGGACCGACGAGCTATGACCAGACCAGAGGGTCCAACGAGCTACGGGACTGGAGGGTCCTGCTGAGACACATCGACCGGAGGGTCGTATTATAGCCTCGAGTGGTGTAAGTGTTGTATGTGATATTTTGGGGAATTCACTAAGCCTTTGTTCTTACAGTGTTTGTGTGATGTGTTTCAGGTACTAGTGAGGATCGCGGGAAGGCGCCGACATGACCAGTACACACTATCGGAGTTTCATATATTTGATCTTTGGATGTTATTTTATGGATTTGTTATGTGATACATTGAGAATTAGGAATTTTTATGAATGAAATTGTAATCTTAAAATGTGAAAAATTATTTTAAAATTTGCGTTGTTACAAGTTGGTATCAGAGCCCTGGTTTGAGGGATTCGGATGCACCTTCGGGCGTGTCTAAACTCAAACTGAGCATTTGAGAAAGTTTTTAATAAAATAAACAATATTTTTTAAAAGAAAAAAAGAGGGGGAAGCAGTGTGTACGGTTAGCATGCGCCCGAACGGTGATTTCCCAAAATACCCTTGCATTATGTGTTATGAGATATGATTATGATATGTTATGCATGTTAGAGTAGGCTAGGTATTCATAATAGGATTTGAGTGGCCTTATTTGTGATTCCTTAGCCTAGGAAGATTTCTGCTACTATTAGATGCTTGAGAGTGAGTAGGTAGCAGTGAGGAGCTTATCAGAGGTCTACCGAAGGGTAGCCTATGCTAGCGAGATGTAGAGTACTTGTGATCTGGTATCCAAGGAGGAGGACTTGGGGTGAATACTGATGCGGTGTGGACGGTAGTATAAGGGCCCGTACTACCAAAGACACTATATCAGTGCGCAGTCCAAGTAAGAATCATTAGGGTACTAGGAAACAAGTAGGGTTGAGTTATCGAGTTCGAGTATGCTCGAGCGGATCTCTGATATTTTTTGTTGTATTTCAGAGAGACATCATGGTTGGGACACGTCACACACTTGAGAGCAGTGGTGTTAGTGATGAGGAGATCCGCAGGTTGATTCATGAGGAGGTGGTTGCTGCCATCGGAGCCGAGATACCAGAGATGTTTGGGTCTATCAAGACCACTCTGATCGAGACGTTTGACGAGCGTTACGTTTCTCTTATTGATGTTGTTATTGTTGCACCCACCGCAGCTGTATCTGTTTCGAGGCCGTAGGAGGGTGACTCGTTGTTGTACCGAGAGTTCAGCAACACGAAACCACTAGAGTTCGACGGGACGCAGGATCCGATCGCTGCGATGAGATGGATTTCTGATATTGAGGGATGTTTCTATACTTGCTCGTGTCTAGAGCATTTGAGAGTTCGGTTTGAACTAAACCAACTTCGGTTGGGGGCGAAGGACTGGTGGAAGTTTGTGATGGTAGCCTTCACTACGGCAGAGCTTACTGCGGTGACCTGGGAGAGGTTCACCATGATGTTTATGTTGGGTCTTGAGCATTCTAACACTCCTATGGTGTACATGCAATCCTATAAATCTAGGATCTATGTTTTCTCTATTATACATGCAAATAAGAACTTTCCAAGGCTTTAATCCTAACTAGCATATTATGATGTTCTTAATCTACAAAGTACTAGCTAGAGGACATACCTTTTGATGTAGCTTGATGTCTTCAAGCTTTAGGAGCTTAGCCCCAATAGTGTGGAAGCCTCAAGTGGAATCACAAATCACCAAGACACCTTGGAAGACTTTAGAGAATATGAATACTTGGTTCTCTCTTAGTGAAATCGGCTAGCCCTCTTAGTGTATCCACACTAGTGCCAATTTCACCAACCAAGGACATCTTTATATAGTGTGGAGGATTAGGGTTAAACCCTAATACCCAAGACCTTTCATTTCCTAGGATCCATGGGTTAAACACTCCATGGACTATCCATGAACGCTTATCCTAACCTAAATGAACTTGGCCCATTCCATATATATAAGAGTCCATATTTAATTAGTTCCTTTTGATCACTTAATTAATTATAAATTAATTCTTGATCAATACTAATTAAATAATATGATTCCATAATAATATATTAGAACTTATAATATATTAATATTAATCATAAACATACTATTCTCAAAAGATTATCCATATAAATTGTGTCGGTGAAGTGTAACCCAAATGGACCATGCCGGTCGGGTCAAGTACATACCAAATATAGTTATGGACTTAGATATTAATCCAACAGTCTCCCACTTGGATAAGTCTAACACTATTATTGTGTATGACTTTAAACCTAACTGGCAATCGTAGCTCTTCAAGCCGCTGTCGAACTCTGATCTTGTCAACGAACTTGTCCATTAGATAAGGGATCATATATTCCTCCATTCTAGATATCATATGGACTGAGACATAGATTATAATCATTCTCTCTGTCCATTTGTTGTCTCCTGATTTCCGATTTATGACGACAGACTAATTGAACAAATCAAATCAGTCCTGGCCCAGCCGAGCACTTCCATTTGTCATCATCAAATCATCGAGGGGCCCACAGATATCGCTTTTATCCCGAATGTAAAAGGAATGGATAAACTTCGACTCATATGGCTTGTTCTACTACTTGTTGAATCATACAAAAAAGCACATTTTATAGCACCGAGTTACCAAATGCGTTTTCGTGCAATCAATGTACAACCAACTCATAGTAACAACTCATATCTCTAGGTTTGAAGAATATAAGATATTATCGTCTCATGATCACTCGTGATAAAATCCATGAAGTGATTCCAATGAGCGCGGGTTGAATCCAATACTCAGAACTTATGAGCACTCATGACTGTTGTAGCCCTTTGTCCAACACCTTAGATCTCTACAAGCCAACCCATGACAGGCTTAATTCATATCTACTTCCTACATATGACCGACTGTGGATGGTTTGAATAACTTAGTCATTCCAGAAGAATAACCTAGTTTATTCGGGAAGTCAAAACATGCAAAGTGAAACACAATAATAATTGAATCCAATATGGTATCAAACCCTATGAACATAAATAAAAACACCTTTTATTTATCACCATATGATTACACGTTATTCATTGTATACTGTTTCAGCTATCAACTTTATTCTTAAATTTAAAACAATAGTTGTCCCATGCTCCAAGCATGTACACTATGTTTTTTCTAGACACTAGTCATTCCATACACCAAGTATGCATACTATGTTTGTCTATGATCTTTACTTTGTGAACTAGATCCATTGAACATAACTTCAATGATTCTCTTGTCACACTCCCAAATCCTTACTGCAAATACAAGAATTCCAAATTCATGCCATTTACTGAAATCTGTTAGATTCTAAACTTATATGCATTGATCCCCTTGTAATGATTATGCACAAAGCCAGAAAGACTTGACAACAATCATTACAGAGTATTCCAAAGGAGATCAGCTCCTTGGAAACATCCTTCTTGCATTAAGTTTCCTTAATCTTACACAGATTGAAAATTCTAACTTTGAAACATTTCCAGATTCCATTTTGACTATCACTTCTGACCAAGAGTTGCCTCCTTACAGATTATGTCAATATGGTCCTTCCAGAATTATCACTATACTTCCAACTGTCCTTGAGCAACCAATCTTTGGTAAACCTTAGATTGTCCTCAACAATTGTTTAATCCTTTTAGTCATATCCAGTTCTAAATCTTTTCCCTTCTTAATGCCCCAGGCATTTGGAAAATTTTAGAAAGGATGAATATAACACATGTAATCGATCCTATATCTGAAGCATATGAGAATCGATTCATGATGTCTCACATAAAGACTAAACCAGTCTTTTGCTATAACATTTCCATTTCAATTTGCCAAGTTCTCATAATTCAGATTATCAAAAGGGATGCCGTAATCATAATCGAATTTTAGAACGCAAATAATGGACTTATATACAAAAATTCCTTATGTTGAGCCATTCCAACATGAAATTCATATATATCCTTGACTAAATGATTAAAACCTCACGATCTAAGCTTATAGATTTGAGATGAAGTATAATTTCCTCTCCCTTAATTATAGCAAAACAAGTCTTTCCCAATTGAAACTTTTGTTTTCTATAATTAACATTGCTAACTTGCAATACATATCATAATTATCATGTTCCCACTAACATGATGATTATTAGCATAACACTTATGCTCCCACTAGCTTTGACATGTACTCAGAAATCAGCTGACTTTCTTAGCAAAGTTCATATTTCTGATACTAGATTGTTTTGATAAAATTTAATCAAAAGCATACACCTTCCCTTAGATAGCACACTTGTGTGTCTAAACAATTATGAAGAGGGATGCCGTAATCATAATGGTTAGACCTTTTTGCTACTTCTCACAAGTCCAGGTTAGTGTGCCGGTAAACCACACACGCTCGACTAACGACTTTGAGAATGCAAATATCACAATTGCTATCTAGCTAAATTCTACTTAGTGAAAGTGTTTCCTCACCGTCATTTTCATGAATCGGAGAGAAACCTTATGACACTTAGATTTAATGGTGTATGTGTTCTTATCCATGTGAATTATCAAAACCATAGTCACAAGACAGGGATAATGACAAATCCAAACTCATATGGACTGAACTCAATCTTAATTTCTTGCCACCTGGCAGCTCAAGGGCCTGCCATTGCTTCCAAGTTGTTGTGCAACAAATTGAGAACTCTAAGAACTCATATGCAAAGCCAACTTTAACTGGAATGGGCACAGAATATGTCAACACGATAGGTTATAAACCGCAAGTCGTGTGCTAGTGAAGAACTTCAGGTTCTATTCTTGATTAGTTCTTGAGACTTTCAAGACCATTAAGACTCCCACTGTCCTCTTGACCTATAAGACACCCTTGTCAAATATCCAAGATATAGTGTGGATTCTAATCAAGACAAACACTTCACACAATTGGTCTTAGTTGGTCTTTGTTTTATCCAAAACATCACAACTTACCAATTTCAAATGTACAAGAGTAGAAAACTTTTACTCTTACATTTGACAAGTGTTTTAAACCTTCTTTAAGACATGTCACTCAAGTTACAATCTTGGAGTATGACTCTCAAAATTGTTTTTGGAATGAAGTATGACTCATCTTCATGATTTAACCATTTCAACAATTCAAGTTCCTCTTCTAAGTCATAAGAATGCATTAAGATTTCCTTAGAGAACAAATTATGCTATGGTTTCTTAATCATTAAGATGATCACAAAAACTGATACTAAAGTACTCTCCCATCTTTTCAGATTTGAGAAACTTTTATCCTTCTGCCTAATTTGATTCTTCTTATTCGCTCTGCCTTACATTGGAACCTTTTTCCAATGTCTCAGAGTTACACTTAAGCTTGTAAGTATAATCATATTTACTAAGCTTTAGTAAACTATGACGAATAGTCTTATCAAACTTTTGTAGTGGACTTAATCAGTGCACAAGAATGTGTACTCGATCCCTTAGTCCTTTACTTGACTCACACATCCATGTGAACAAGTAATTAGTCTTAATTTTCCAAAACTTGAAAGTTCTCATTCATCATGCTATACAACTTGCATCATTCCAAGTTCCAATCCAATTGAGACTTGGGTGATGAGAATCTTTCCTTATTTGGTAAATTTAGACATTACCACAAATGAAAGAATCAATTTCATATCTCCACTCTTGCTATTAATGGAATCATATGAGCAACATTTTTTCCTCAAATGCCATTGTAAGGATATTTTAAAATAAATAAAATCAAAAATTTTCTTTTATTTTAAAACTTTGCGGAAAAACTTATCCTTACAATCCATATGAAAACTTGTTGTTATTTACTCCTAAGCAATATCTCATAACTCCTAAGAAGTAGCTCAAGAATCCGATCTTCAAACTATGCGATAGAAATCCATCTATGCCATCAGATTCAGCATATTCTTTCTTTAAGTTTCTTCACCTTTCTTTGATTCTTAAAACATCACCATGTGACCCAGTCACATCATGTATCAGGAATCTCAGAATCAAAACTTAGCAGAGTTAGATAGTGGACTTTACCTGAAGTAGAGTCAAACTTATTGACTTTAACTTCCTTAGGTAAATTTGGCAGCTACGCAACCAATGCCCCTTCCTTTGGCAATATAAACATATGGACCCTTTGATAATGGTACACGGGACTATCACAAACTTATCTTTTCTCTTTACCATTTGGTCAACCGAGTTGACTATGGCCGATCCCTTTCCATTGGGAAGAGAATGCTTTCCGGGATTTCCTGTGTCACTATTGTCAATGTCCATCAAGTTTTAAGGAAGTTGATCTTAACAAATAGATAAGATCATTAAGAGTCTTGTCATAGCATGTTTCATAGGTGTCCCAAAGGAACTCACTATGTGACTTAGAAAGTGATTGAACCACCAACTTTCTCAAGACTTTGACATCCAACTCTCTCGGCTTGTCAATATGTGACTACATCTCCAAGATGTGACCACACCTAGACCTTGCCTTGCTTATAGGGCCTGAGTGACCTTAAACTTTTCCAAGAACTTGTGGGTTAAGGAGAATAATTGGAGGAGGTGAATGAAGTATGATTTCCATAGGACATCATCTTCATTTAGGAAAGCTTGTTTCAAGAGATTTAGGAAGATCATATATGTCTAAACCAGACATCTTTTGGGAGATATTCAAGATAGTTGATTTTAAAGTCCTTAATATGACACCCAATATGAAATATTAAGACTAGGACCCAACAAACTATTTTATAACTTAGAAGAGGGATGCCATAATCCAAGCTATAAAATATTTGATGGTAGGTGAATGACGATTCACCAATTTCCACCAAGATAAACGAAATGATTTATTAGGTTTTAATTGGTTTTGAAACTCCTAGATCTTTGAGATTCATTGAACTGTTCAATGGCATGTTTCAATCTCGAGTGTGCCCTTCAGGTTTTGTGACTGGGATGCCGAGGATCACAAAACAAGGTGTGAAGTAACCATGCAAATTACTTGGTACCCTTAAGTGTTTACCCCTTAATCGATGTGCCGGTAAACCACACACGCTCCATCGATACTATGATAAATATTAAGTCACCCTTTACCTACCTTGTTAAGTCCAGGTTAGTGTGCCGGTTAACCACACACGCTCCACTAACGACTTAGACAAAGTGTAAAGTGTAATTTCATGGATTAGCACCTTATTCACATTTTCCTAAGTAACTAAGATTGGGTATTATTAAGAGTTTAGTTACTTAGTATTTATCATTAATACTTTTAGTGAAGGGAGAATTATAGTCCTGTCAAACCCGTTCGGCTAATGCCCCTCCACCAGTCAAGCAAGCGGTGGGTGTGAGTGGACACCCATTAAGTTGCCATTTTATAGGCAACAACCTTATACCCACCTTATAAAGTATAAGTGTTGAATTTTAACTCTTTAAAATTATAAGGGCTAACTTGGAATTAAAGTATTCATAAGTGAAAACTTTTCAAATTCCAAAACTTGAGGGCAAGTTTTGAAACTATTCCAAACTAATTAATTCCATAACTTATGTGTTTAAAGTAGTTTTAATCCAAAAACTCTTCAAGTTCCATAACTTGAGGACAAGTTATGGAAGACTTTAAACTAATAAAAGAATTAACTTTTCTTTATTTTATAACTTATGAAATTAATTAAGGTTACACTTTATTTATTTATTTATTAATGAAGTGACTCTTGAACCTCCATAACTTAAGGACAAGACTCTTCATCTTTTGTAACCATTGCCAACTTTTATGAGTTTTATGAAACTTAAATGTGACTTTTCATATAACTTGAGGACAAGTTACAAAAACACATTTTAGAATCAACTCTTAGATTAATTTAGATTGAAAACAACAATTTCACATAACTTCTATTAATCTAAGCAACTCATATAAACAAGATAATTCAAATCAAACTTTTCCATGTAATTAGAGTAACACTTTAAACTAATACAAAACATGAATCTATTGACAATTATCTTTAAAATTGGATTAGCATGAACATTACCACATCAAAAACAAGTTTATAAGTCCAAAACATCTTTGGGTAATGTTCCTAGTCCAATTCCAGCCAAAAAAGTCAAGTTTATGCTGTCTGGAGGTCCAACTCATCGAGTGCATGAACCAACTCGGCGAGTTGGATTGATTTCATCACTTTTTAGGCATGGACTCGCCGAGTCTCCTGATGGACTCGCCGAGTCTGATGATCAGACAGCAAGAAATTCGATTCTTTAAGCAGTTTTGCAAGTATAACAAGAAAACAAGCCTAGGCTCTGATACCACTGTTGGGTCTTGAGCATTCTAACACTCCTATGGTGTACATGCAACCCTATAAAACTTGGATCTATGTTTTCTCTATTATACATGCAAATAAGAACTTTCCAAGGCTTTAATCCTAACTAGCATATTATGATGTTCTTAATCTACAAACTACTAGTTAGAGGACATACCTTTTGATGTAGCTTGATGTCTTCAAGCTTTAAGAGCTTAGCCCCAATAGTGTGGAAGCCTCAAGTGGAATCACAAATCACCAAGATACCTTGGAAGACTTTAGAGAATATGGATACTTGGTTCTCTCTTAGTGAAATCGGCTAGCCCTCTTAGTGTATCCACACTAGTGCCAATTTCACCAACCAAGGACATCTTTATATAGTGTGGAGGATTAGGGTTAAACCCTAATACCCATGACCTTTCATCTCCTAGGATCCATGGGTTAAACACTCCATGGACTATTCATGAAAGCTTATCCCAACCTAAATGAACTTGGCCCATTCCATATATATAAGAGTCCATATTTAATTAGTACCTTTTGATCACTTAATTAATTATAAATTAATTCTTGATCAATACAAATTAAATAATATGATTCCATAATAATATATTAGAACTTATAATATATTAATATTAATCATAAACATAATATTCTCAAAAGATTATCCATATAAATTGTGTCGGTGAAGTGCAACCCAAATGGACCATGCCGGGTCAGGTCAAGTACATACCAAATATAGTTATGGACTTAGACATTAATCCAACAGTTTCGAGATGAGTATGTTCCTCCTATGGAGAGGGAACGTCTAGCCTAGGAGTTCTTGTCCCTTAAGCACGGAACTGAGTCTGTTACGGTGATTACGAGGATGTTTCATGAGAGGGCGTTGTTTTGCCCTGTGCACGTGTCGACTGAGCAGGCACGTATGAGTCGATACTTGAGCATATTGAGGAGGGATATCCATGAGTTCGTGGCAAACTCATCATACCGGACATTTGCCGAGCTCCAGGAAAATGCTCGAAAGAGGGAGATTGAGCTGGAGACTCAGGTTAGGGAGGAGGCCGAGTCTCAGAGGAGGGACAGGCGACAGGCACAGGCCCAACCGGTAGCCAAGCGGGAAAAGCCCGCTGATTGGAGATCTAGGAGTCCGAAGGGCCGCACTTGTGGGAAGTGCGGCAAGATCCATGAGGGAGTGTGCAGAGCTAGGGTGTGTTACAAGTGTGGGAAGGAGGGACACTATGCGAGGGATTGTCCCCAGGGATTAATGGTTTGCTTCCATTGCAACTAGACCGGCCATCGGAAGGTCGAGTGCTCACAGTTGCGGCAGAGGTCGGCACTAGCTGCCCGAGCTACTAAGGCCCGACCAGTGAAGGCCGAGGCACCAAAGGCTCGGGGGAGAGCCTTCCAATTGACAGCGGAGGAGGTCCGCGCAGCGCCCGATGTCATGGCTGGTATGTATTCTATCTTTTATTTATGTTTACTTATGAGATATTGTGCTTATATTGCGATATGCGTAGGTACTTTTCTAGTGAATTTTGTACCTGCTTTGGTGTTACTTGACTCGGGTGCGATTCGGTCATTTGTGTCTTTAGCATTTAGTCAGCACATTAGTACCCAGTGGGAGGCGTTGAGTCAACCTCTACAAGTTTCCATAACTGACGAGCGAGAGGTGAATGCCACTGATGTGATTCGAGGATGTGTGCTTGAGATTTTCGGCATTGAGTTTCCGATTGATTTGATCCCAATTATGATGGGGGATGTCTGTGTTATCGTGGTCATGGACTGGATGAGCAGGTTTAGAGCGGTTATCGACTGCGAGTGATAGCTGGTGACCATACGAGACCCTAGTGAGGGAGTTCTTTCGATATATGGCAAGGGTACCCATTCTGGGTCAGCATTTTGTTCGACTGCCAGAGCGAGCTGAGTTTACAGCAGGGCTGCAGTGGGTCTGTAGCCTATGCGATGGATACGCGAGTGGTCGCCGAGACGCTGAGTTCGATTGATGATGTTCCGATAGTGCGCGAGTTCCCAGATGTTTTTCCCGTGGAGTTTTTCGGTGTGCCTCCCGAGAGGAAAGTTGAGTTCCGCATCGATTTGGTTCCAAGGGCAGCGCCTATCGCCAAGGCGCCTTATCGCTTTGCACCGCCAGAGATGCAGGAGTTATCCTCGCAGGTTCAGGAGCTGTTGGGAAAGGAGTTTATTAGACCGAGTAGCTCACCGTGGGGAGCGCCGATCCTTTTTTTCAAGAAAAAGGATGGTTCACACCAGATGTGATTAGCGGGAGTTGAACAACTTGACAGTCAAGAACCGTCACCCACTACCGAGGACTGACGATTTGTTCGACCAGTTCTAGGGAGCATCTTGGTTCTCCAAGATTGATCTGAGGTCGGAATATCATTAGATGAGAGTGTGGGATGAGGATATCCAGAAGACGGTTTTCAGAACTCGTTATGGGCATTATGAGTTTGTGGTGATGCCTTTCGGGCTAACCAATGCACCGGCGGCGTTCATGGATCTCATGAACAGGGTGTGCCGGCAGATGTTGGATCGTTCAGTGATCGTGTTCATTAATGATATATTGGTGTATTCGAGATCTAGAGAGCAACATGAGCATTTGAGGGAGATCCTCGGAGTTCTGAGATCGGAGAGGCTTTATGCCCAATTCTCCAAGTGCGAGTTCTGGTTACGAGAGATCTAGTTTTTGGGACATCTCGTCAACCAAAATGGAATTTTGGTCAATCTGGCCAAGATTGAGGCGGTTATGAGGTGGGAGGTGCCGAGGTCACCCACCGAGATCAGGAGTTTCCTAGGGTTGGCGAGCTATTATCGGAGATTTATCAGGGATTTCTCCAAGATCGTCGTGCCACTCACTAGTTTGACCTAGAAGGGTGTTGCTTTTTCTTGGGGTCCAGAGCAGCAGACCTCGTTTGAGACACTTCGCCAGAGATTATGCGAATCCCCGGTGTTAGCTCTCCCAGAAGGGATAGAGGATTTTGTGGTATACTGTGACGCATCGATATTGGGGTTAGGTGTAGTACTTATGCAGAAGGGGCATGTGAAAGCATATGCATCGAGGCAGCTAAAGCCTCATGAGACGAGGTATCCCACCCACGATCTAGAGTTGGGGGCAGTAGTATTCGCCCTCAAGATCTGGTGTCACTATTTGTATGGGGTTCAGTGTACCATATACACAGACCATAGGAGCTTGAAGTATTTGATGGATCAGCCCAATCTGAATATGCACCAGAGGAGATGGTTCGATGTGGTAAAGGATTACGACTATGAGATCCTGTACCACCCGGGCAAGGCTAATATTGTAGCTGATTCCCAGAGCCGTAGGGCAGAGAGTGCCCCGATTCGAGACATCTGTATGCGGTTGACAGTGATGGATCCATTGTTGGCCACCATTCAGGAGGCCTAGGCAACGGTCGTGAGGCCGGAGAACCGTAAGAGAGAGCGGGTAATTGGGCAGGTACCGGAGTTCGTTACCGATAGCCGCGGGCTTATGACCTGTTAGGGTTGGATTTGTGTGCCGTATGCAGGCGGGGGGCGCATAGATCGAGTTTCTCGATCCATCCCGGGGCCACTAAGATGTATTTGGATCTGAAGAAAGTTTATTGGTGGCCATGTATTAAGAGGGATGTAGCATGGTTTGTGGAGAGGTGCTTGACCTGTCGTAGGGTTAAGGCCGAGCACCAGCATCGCCATGGCAAGTTGCAGCCACTTGAGGTTCCCCGATGGAAGTGGGAACAAATTTCTATGGATTTCATCACCAAATTGCCGAGGACAGTGAGCGGTGTCGATGCAATTTGGGTGATCGTCGAACGGCTAACGAAGAGCGCTCAGTTTCTTTCTATCAGTGAGAGCTCTTCTGCAGAGAGGTGGGCAGAGTTGTATGTGAGGGAGGTGGTATCGCCGCATGGAGTGCTGATCTCGATTGTGTCTGATCGGGATGTACGTTTCACTTCCAGGTTCTGGAAGAAGTTCCATGAGGAGTTGGGCACACGGCTACATTTCAGTACCGCCTACCATCCACAGACGGACGTGCAGAGCGAGCGGACGATCCAGACGCTCGACGACATGCTTCGAGCATGCTTGTTGGACTTCGGAGGAAGTTGGGACACGCGCTTGCCATTGGCTGAGTTTTCCTATAACAACAGCCACCATTCTAGTATCGGTATGCCTCCCTTTGAGTTGTTGTATGGGAGGAGGTGTCGGACTCCCATCTGTTGGGGAGAGGTCGGGCAGCGAGTGTTGGGTAGCTCTGAGTTAGTGCTTCACATGACAGAGCAGATACAGCACATCAGGCAGAGGTTGTTGATAGCTAAAAGTCACCAGAAGAGTTACGCAGACAGGCGGCGATCCGAGCTCAAGTTTCACGTCAGAGTTTTTTTACTCCTGAAGTGTCTCCTTGGAAAGGAGTGATCCAATTCAGGAAGAGGGGCAAGTTGGGGCCCCGGTACATCGTTCCATTCAGAGTGTTCGCAAGGGTGGCCAAGGTAGCATATCGTGTGGAGCTACCTGCGGAATTAAACCAGATTCATGACACCTTTCACGTGTCTCGGCTGAGGAAGTGTAAAGCCGACGAGTCGATAGTGGTATCGCTGGAGGATATTCAGGTGGATTCGAGCCTGAATTATGTTGAGAGACTGATCGCGATCTTGGACTGCAACGTCAAGGTTCTGAGGAACAAGGAGGTGCCTCTGGTTCAGGTCTAGTGGCAACATCGAAGAGGGTCCGAGCTGACTTGGGAGCTGGAGTCAGAGATGCGGGAGCTGCATCCGGAGTTGTTTGCAGCATGAGACTTCGAGGGCGAAGTCTGGTTTTTGTGGGGGAGAATTGTAACATCCCGAATTCAGGTGTGTCTCTTAAACTCTTCTCATTTTCCTAAGTTTTCAAGTTAAGCCCTTAAATTGAAATGTTAGGCAAGCGAGTACGCTGGGTGTACTGAAGAGTACGCTGCGCGTAATTTGGACGCAGACTCGCTTAGGTACGCTGGGCGTAGCGAGCCTATTTGAAAACCCTAATTTGTGGCTTGTGCACTATAAAAGGAATGCTAAGGCTTTATACTCAACCTCCATTCCAGAGAGTGAAACCCTAATAGAGAGTCCTTTTTCGTTTCTAGCTTGTGTGTTGGTGTTCTAAGCTTCAAAGTGCCATTTCAAGGTGGTGAAAGAGAAGAGGAGACCATTTTGGAAGTTAGGAGTTGGTGGACAATGTAGATCTGAGCTTTTTAGAGGTTAGAGCTTCTTTCTGAGCTAAAAAGCTCAAAAATTTCCTTGCCATTTGTCTTGTGTGCTTCTTGGACCAATTTCTAGGGTTTTTGGTCCCAAGGTGGAAACTTTATGAGCAAATAGTCTCCCTTGGCCTAGATCCACCATATTTCAGGACTATAAGAGTTGTATGTTCATAAAAATGCAATCTTCGACGTGAATATTGAGCCATGCATGAGATCTAGACCTTTTGAAGAAGAAGGAAAGGTGTTAGAGTGCGTAGGGACCTTTACAGCCATGCAAAGGCTTAAAGGTTACGTCTTTATGGGATAAGAGGATTAGGGAAAGTCAGATCTGAAAGTTGAATGAGCGTTTTAACCGTTTAAGACCAAAATCCAAGGAAAAGCTCAAAATGAGACTTACGTTGGGCGTAGCGTAAGTGGTTGAGACCCCGATTGTGGTTCGCCGGCATATTCCCCACATATAGAGAACGTACACGCCACATGCTGCCTCTTGTTGACTTCCGTTGACTTTTAGGGTTTTGGTTAACCTTTGGACTTTTGGGTCAGGGAGGGGTAAAATGGTCTTTTACCCTTCTGTGGAATTATAGGAGTGGATTTAATCTAGCCTTTGAGAACCGTTATTTATTTGTGGGTGCTATTTATGTGTTTAGGCTAGGGCTAGACCAGTGTGTTCGAGTGCAAGATTTATTTGTGGGTGCTGTTTATGTGTATCTATGAGGTATGTTGTATATACCGGACCGGAGGGTCCAACGATATAGACCGGACCGAAGGGTCCAACGATACAGACTGGATCGAAGGGTCCGATGAGCTATGACCGGACCAGAGGGTTCAACAAGCTACGAGACTGGAGGGTCCCGCTTAGACACATCGATCGGAGGGTTGTACTGTAGCCTCGAGTGGCGTAAATGTTGTATTTGGTATTTTGGGGAACTCGCTAAACCTTTGTGCTTACAGTGTTTGTGTGATGTGTTTCAGGTACCAGTGAGGATCGCGGGAAGGCACCGGCATAACCAGTACATACTATCGGAGTTTCATATATTTGATCTTGGGATGTTATTTTATGTATTTGTTATGTGATACATTGAGAATTGGGAATTTTTATGAATGAAATTCCAATATTAAAAACTGAAAAGTTGTTTTAGAATTTACGTTGTTACAGTTTGGGAAATTGATTGAATATTTTCATATTTATAGATAAAGTAATATTGGTATAATAATTGTTGCAGTGCTGCCGTATTTCACAATGCAAGAACAAGATTTAGTGATGGATTTCGGTTTGGTCTTGGTGCAGAGGTAGGTATCTGTATTCAATATTAATATAATATTTGTAGTTTGGTTTAATAATTGTTGCAGTGCTGCTGTATTTCACAATGTATTCTGATTGTGAATTACTTCCTTTGCAGCAAATGTCATTCACGGAGATCTAAAACCCAAAAATATTTTGGCCAATACGGATTACAAACTCAAGATCTGTGACTTCGGTCTTTCAAGGGTTGCATTCAATGATCCACCAACTGCTTATATATATAAACTACCCTTTTGGCAGCGATTTTACTTAGTGTAATATACATGGAGATTTGTCCAAGACTTAATTTGACTATTGTTGGGTCATGGGTATGTGAAGACTTTTTAATTTGACCTGAAACCTAGAACCTAGAGGAATAAGTTACAAGTTGAACAACAATGACATGTTGGAAGAAAGATAAATCATCAACATCCCTCGTGAGATATGATAACATTTTTCGCTCTCTTCTATCATCATCTCTTAGTGTTTATATTTGGTACAATGTTATTAAATATTATTTGTATCTTTGTATTCCCATGTTCTTAGGTCCAAATCATGGATATTTGAATTTTTTGATTTTGAAGGTGAAATGAGACGAGATATATGGTGCTAATAAAGGTAAGACAAGGGAAACAAATTATGCCATTAATGACATTAATCACTTACATTTGTGATTGTATTCATTACATATGGATTCAATACTTAGCTAAGTTGACCTAGCATTTTATTATTTTCTAGTTTGACTCAGTCAGTTCTTGTTTTTGTTGTAAATTGTAAATTGTAATTCAGGGTATTCTTGGTCTATGTGCATCACTTGAGAAGGTTCATATAGTATTTTAAAGAATGTTGACTCTTTGTTGACTGATTGTTGTTTTTTGTGCCGAAAGGTGCTTTATGTTCTGATACTACCATTGGTCAAGGGGGTACTACTGCATGGAAGGTGCTTCAATACACACTTTCTTAGAACAATGTACACAAACTAAGGAAATAGCAATGTAGTACTATGTTATATAGTTAGGGAAAACCTCTTAATAATAATGTGCAAATATTTGTCTACTATTGGAATGATTATTTGTATGACATTAAATTTTGTGCAATGGATTGTACTTTTTTGTATATGGTATTTTATTTTGTATTGAGAGACATGAAATGAAAATTTAATTTGAAATTATTAAATCTATAAATAATTTTAAAAAAAATTAAAATTACGATACGCAAAAATGTGTGTCATCCTCATTTATGACATGACCTTTCTTGACTGCGGCTTTAATGATACGCATTTCGTGTCATAAATGTGCATCGTAAATGCGCATCATCTATAGACGACGTGCAAAAGCGTGTCGTCTCTCGTTATCATAGGGTCTTCCTTGACATGCATTTGCGAGTCGTCTGAACATTTTACGACACGCATTGCGCGTCGTAAAACGCTGTTTTTCTAGTATTGTGTATGTGTGTGTATAGTGTATATATATATATGTATATCTATATATACATATATATATATATATATATATATCATATTAATCACTATTGTTTTCTTCTCTAGCTATCTCAGGATTATTCAACTTCAAAATTTGATGCTGACCTGCTCTATTTCTCATTAAAAAAAAGCCATATCGCCTAAGCCTGCACACCATTCATTACAATGTCTTATCATCAAGATTGGTTTCACATACCATTCTGAGTGGCTCTGCATTTTTTCTTCAACGTTGGCATGCTTATGATGTCTCAACTGAATGTTCTGAATGATTATTGTGCCTTCCCTGGGACCCTTAACCCATTGATACATTGTTAGGTGAATATAATAAGCATGGGACATCTAGTTTCCATAGACGCTCTCATTGCTACACCAATCCCCATCTGAGATCCGAAGAATCCATTGCAAAAGCAATGATTCTTGTTGGTTATTATGAAGCTCTTAATACTTTGTTCATTCGAGTCTTCTCCTACTGAATTTCATAACTCGAAGTTTACAACGATTGGAACCTCTTAACTCGTTGGTTACAAACACTATGTCTTATTGGGTATCCTCTAAGCATGATGAATATGAAGCTTGGAGTCCATCTGTAATATTTCAACTTCAAGGAATAAGAACATTTCTCAATTCTTGTGTTTTGATCTATATTTTGATATGTTTTCTTGTGTTTCTGTCTCTCTTTATAGATAGATATTGAGTGGTAGATATCTTGGAAGGAAGAAAGTCATTAATGATCCTTCAATTTAAAGGATTCGCCAAATTTGGTCTTTAAGATTTTTCTGAAAAAGCTACATGTTTCTCACTTTGATAGTTTTCTTGTTTGGCTAATTCTTTTATTTTCTTTTTCTTTTATTTTAATATTTGAGGTCTACCATATTAACTAAATTAATGGTGAATCTTTCATTCTAGACTACAACTTAACTCTATGATACTAGAAGATAAACAACTTCCTATTGATGAGCTATACATTGTCTATGATCCACACTGATTCCGCATAAGTGTGATTGAGACATTTTGTATCTCTCACTAAAATTCTTCTTTTATAGAACTTGACGATTCACTATGAAATACCACACACTGATAAAAGTTCTAAATTTTGTTTCGATGGTTAGACTATGTACCATAATTTATCACATGATCCAACCCATTCTTGCCCTTAAATTCTTCTTAAAGTTTTATGATTAACCATTAAATACCAAACGCTGATGAGAACTTTAAAAATATGTGTTGATTGTTATGCTATGTATCATAGTTTATCACACGCAACAATCCATTCTTGCCCATAAACTATTCTTAAAATCTTTGTGATTCAGTGTCAAATACTACACACTAATGAGAACTTGAAAAAATTGTGCAAATGGATAGATCATGTATTTTGATATATTACATGCACTTACACCCCATAGAGCTTCTAAGAAAGAATTTTATGATTCACTATAAAAGCCATACACTGATAAAAGTTCTACACTCTATGTCAATGGGTACATTTTATATTGAAATGTATTACACGCATCACACCATTCTTTCCAAAATCATTCTTCTAATAAAATTGGTTAATGAATAAGTGTATAGAACCATACACTGATGAAACTTCGCAACACTATGTAAATGATCTACTATTGCAAAAAAAAAAAATAGTGTGATACACCAAAATCCCTCCTATCATTTTGTTGCTTGTCGTATACATTGTTGCTACCTCATGTCTCGATGTGATTCTCACCTTACATAAAAGGCTAATACACTACAGAAGCTCAAGCTACTCTAACTGAATAATATTAATGATGTGTGTTTCTACTCTATTAATCAATGAAGATTAGTTGTTAAAGATTGAAAATCAATTTCAAGTTATCTTAGCTTATCATCTCTGACTGATCTATGAACTGATGCTAATGATGTGGTAGACCCTCATACTGAAGTTATCATCTTCTGCTAATGGGGAGATTTCACCCCAGATTCAAATGATGCCAAAAAAGGAGAGAAAATATATTGACAAAGTCTTTGTTATATATGAATATACATCTATGGGGGGATTTATTGAAGATGTATCTGTTATATAGGAATGTACTTCTAAGCTGGAGAAAAACTCAATTGTTGACATCATCATATTAGGGGATATTTTAAGGACAACTTTATGCTGACTCTTTTCAGCGCTAGTGTCTCACTAGCACCAACGTGATGCTCAGTCTACAATGTCATATCAGCGTGTAAACGATATAAATGTAATATCATATATATATATATATATATATATATATATATATATATATATATATATATATATATATACACATAGTTAGTTAATAAATCTGATATCTTAGGGATATCGGATATACTCTATTTTTTATGTGGATTAGGTTTATCCCTGGTTTGTAGGAATTCACGATCTCTTTACTTTTCTTTATATAGTAGGTTTTTTATCATTGGTTGATCATTGAACCCTAGAGAGATTTGTGCTCATTCTCTTAGTGAGAACCTTTTCTTAGTGAAAAACATTTGTGATGCTCTTTTTGTTCTTTCAATCTTCTTATTTGTTAATTGCTATAGATCAAGGAACCTACATGTTATCTTTGATGAAGATGGGCAGTGGTTCATTTATTTAGCAACTTCAGAACTCAATGTGTATTTTTCCATAGGCTTTGTTTAGTAGTGTGTAAGATCTTGGATTTAGTTTGTTGACCCATTTTCGAACATTGGTTATTTCCTTCCTTGTCAACTGTTGAATTTTCCTGAAGGTTTTGAGCTGTATCAGTTGAAGGTGCTATGGATGTGTCAACCTTTCATCAAGTTTTGTGCGGTGTATATCTTGGTTCCTAGGTATGTATACCCTAAATTGTTGGTTGTGGAATTATTGGTCATAGCAGGCTAAAGTTTGACAATTGTCCTTTGGTTATAGGAAGTTTAGATGTCGCAGTAGCATTGTTCAGTTTTTAGGTGTGGCCTTGGATCTATGAAAAATCCAATTTTTGGCAAGTCATATTAGAAGGGTTGGTAATTGAGTTGATCTGACCGTTTTTCTATCAATGTTTCTGGAAAATCTTGTAATTTTCCTTCAAATTTGGAAGTGTTATCGGCTTAGTTTCGCATTGGTGGAATATGTTCAGATTCATTTAAGGTATTGGATCTTTTTTTAGTTTTTTAGGAAACTACTTTGTTAGAGCTGAGGTTCGTCTTCTCATTAGATCCATTGACACTTCACCTTTTGGGTAAAGTTGTAATGAAGAAAGTAATGCCTAGGATTTCATACCAAGTACACCAAAAAAAATTTATTTCTCATTTAAAATTTTCAAATTTATTGTGGTGTACACTAGAGAACTGGCATACAAGAAGTTATCACAAGGATCATACTAGCAACAAGTACATGATTGAGTCGGGCATCACAAATAATGTACCTGCAAAACAGGTCATTACAAAACGTATGTCTCGTGGCTTAGTGAATAACAACTACAATAACAAAAAATTACATAGATCATATAATCATATAAATCATCTAAATCATGTAAATTGTACATCAAGATCTGATCTAATCTAAAACTGAGAAATAATCTATCTCTCTCGATGATCTCTCTTTTTCTCAATCAAAATCAAATCTCTAAATCAAGATCTATCCCAATCAGAATCTCTTTCGTTAAAGATCTGTCTCATCAATCATAAACGACTCTCTCACTATTCCATCTCTCAGTCACAATCAATGTATCAAATATTGTATATTTCTCAATCATAATTTCTTGTCACAGATTCATCAATCACACAAATCAATGATTAATCATATATCATAATATATTTCACGTAATAGAAAACATAATTATCCCACAATGGATGTTATAGTAGTTTTACTCACCTAGTTATTTGGTATACTAATTCTAGTCTAGGTTTCCATCATTTGATCTCTATCAATTCGTCACATGGTTACACCTAGTCATCAAATAATAAGTTTCTCATAACCTGTCCCAACTCACTAGGTATACTCTATGACCACTCGTCAGAATAATAATCAAATCTCATTATATAATCATAATAGGCCTAAATCGCAAGCCATTAGTTGAATCTCTCATAATGAGTACCTCTTGGATATTGGGGTTGATAACCCTCACAGTCTCGTCTAAATCTTTAATCGTAAGATTTACTAACAATCTTACCAACTGGTATGTAACTGAACCATATCATGAATACCTATAATATACTCGGGTCTCTAAAATCTAAATTATAATCAAATATCATAATTACAAATTAATGGGTAAAAGATACCTTAATGTGTCTCGTAACTCAACCCATATCATTTGTATAATGGTATAACTTCACCGTAGTAATCTCCCAAAAACCCCTCCCAAGCATCTTCTCTGATCTTGTATGCCAAACTCTCCCAAATGACATGAAAACTCTCATATTTATAGCCCGACGCACGTGACGTCGTGACCACATAATTGTCATGTCCTGATTACCTTACACACTGCGATGTCGACTAGTGATGTACTCTTTTATCACGTGTCTCAATGATCTGACTCATGCTAGATTGTTGCCATATACACATCACTTCGTGATGACCAATAGACTTTGGTTTTAACATGCATCTAATGGAACATCAAGATGAATCATTCATCACTTCGTGGAGATTAGTTTATCTCAGGTCTTTCCACATATAAATCTTGAATGTTCCGATAAATCATCACTCTTCACGTGATGGCATACTTACTGTCACGCCGCGATATACTCAATGATAAGTTGTGGAAAACATTCACCCACATCGAGGGGTTCTAGAGTTGACCATTGACTTTGACTTCTGTTGACTTTCTCAAAATATTAACGTACTTTCATCATAACTTCAACTGGCCATAAATTTCTCATACTAACTCCATTTTTGATGATCTTTATATCCACATAATCCTCTCAACATGATCTATAAAATTCCCTAATTATCTTTTCCTAAATAGAATATATCAACTTAAAGCAAGTCAAGGATTTATTTCATTTAGTCATCTCATTAGATTCACATCTCCTAAAATAACACCTGTTAAAAAATATAGGTGTTACAGAGAAGGAATGTGGCATATTTAAGGTGTTAGGTCCAGTTAGTGTTGCGTCTTGGGCTCGTTAGCTAGTCCAGTTTAGTCTCCGGTATGGGCCTGTCCATCCGTGAGTTATTTTATAGGGTTTACTATTTATAGATGCTTGCATGCATTCTAGAACGCATGATTTGATAGAGATTTTTTTAATAGCGTTCATTGTTCTATCTTTTGTAACCCTGGAATCCTCTACAGTGGAACTTCTTCATCGAGCTCTACTGAGGATTGAGTTAATCATTCGACTCATTCAGATCCATTCTTGTGTTTTTATCTTACTGTTATTACTTTCTTGATTCGCCTGTTATAAGATCTAATCGATCAAGAGTTTTATAAACTCATCAATTGGTATCAGAGCAGGAGGCTGTGTAATTCATACACATCTCATCTATGAAAGAAGTGATTAGGGTTATTCTGCATTAACTGATATTTATTGAGCCGTCACTCCATAATTGACGTATCTCATTATTTATTCGTTTTGCCCTAATATTACATATTACAAGTCTGATCTTGCAACAGGTTAAACGATCAAGCATAGACGATTCTCAATCTAATCCTATCAACATCTCAAACAGTATTGGATCAACAACAAAGATTCCAATTCTTTACACTCAAGATTACGAGGTATGGGCGCATCATTTTGAAGACTATGTTATCGGATCTGAAGATAATGGGTATTTTATATGGGAAGCCATTGTGTCTGGACCATTTGCTCATTCAGGAACATCCATAATCATTAAAACTCAGAAAGAGTATAATGATCTGTTAAAAGATGTGAAAGACGTTGCTCAAGACGAAAAGGAGAAGTTTCAGTGCAACATCAAAGCATTGAGACTGATCCGATTCGCTCTTTAGTCTGACACGTTTAGGTTGGTGAGTTCTTGCAGTACAGCTAAAGAAATCTGGGATCGGCTGCGAGAGCTGTATTCTACAGACCTTGCTTCTGTCTGAGTTTGGTGAGTTCAAGCAAAACTCCGATGAGTCTGTTACAGAGACGTTCGATCACTTCAATCATCTTCTCAGCAAGATGATCAAACATGATATCGAAAGGAAGCTGATTAAACAGAAGGTCACTTTTTTGAATGGCTTAAGATCCGAATGGAGAGCAGTTGTGTCTACAGTTAAAGCTCACGAACAGTTCAAATCATATTCGCTGGCAAAACTGGTGGGAATTCTGAAATCCCAAGAAAAGATAGTGATGCAAGAGAAGAGTGTGGTCTCAAATTTGGGGTCTTTGGCCCTCCCGTCTAAAAGCAAGAATGCAGTAGAAGATGAAGATCTGAACTTGGAGAACTACGATCTAACGTCAAAAGATTATGCTATGATGGTGTCAAATTCAAAAAGGTTCATCAAGAAGAGGTTTCCTACCAATAAGAACCGAAATTGGCAGGGAAGCTATAGTTCAGAGAAAGTAAGGGAGGAGCCGAAGACTGAGGAACCAAAGAAAGAGGCAAAGGTTGAAGGAGATTCTGGTGTCAGCTGCTATTACTGTGGAGGAAAGAATCATTATGCCAAAGATTGTGTTTTGAAGAAAATGGCAGATAAAGATGAGGAGAAAGATGAAGAATCAATCCTGATGAAAAAGCTAGAAGAGATTAAAAGGAAGAAAGTTGCTACTAATCCTTCTATGAATGCTCTTATTGTAAAGGGTTCAACAGAGGATGACTAGTTCGGTGGCGTACAGGTGTAGTCGACCGACTCAGAAGATGATGAGGTGAGAAAGCCTTCTCATGGAAAGGCGTATGTCGCAAGAGGTGGTGAAAGCAGCGGAAAGTGTATGATGGTGACTGACGTATCTCACATGAGGGGATACAATACAGATGGTGGAAATGAGGACACCAAGGAGCGAGAGGACTTATGCTTCATAACAAAACCTCTCAGTGTGTAGATCAATGAACTTGATGAATTGATCAAGAAGGTACAATCTCTTTTTATTTCGTTCAAAATTCCACAGAAATTATATGAAAAGAAATTAAATAACTTAAATTCAAGAATCTCAAATCTGGATAGTTGTTTAACTCAAACACGGGTCACCAATTCTAACCTAACTGACCAAATAAGCAGGGTGTCATCCAAGAGTGAGGAGCGAAGGATGTGGATTGAGTAGAAGGAGTCGGAGCTGATTAAGTCTAAGGATGAAAACATTTATTTACAAAGAGACAATTTGAAACTTTTAAAACAAGGAAATGTTTTTTGTTTGATTGCTAAAAGACTTTATGCTAAAATTACTCAACTGCATCTGAATTGTGAAATTGGACAGAAAATACATCGCATGATTTTACCCTTCCTTGAGTTCAAGGAGGATGAAATCGATGCTGAAGCATACAACTGTGAAAGTGTTGTATCGTCTGATGATATGAATCCTACTTATATGTACGTTTTGGACAAAATAGAATCTTTTATAAAGTCCAAAGACCATAAGGACATGCTGAAAATTCTTTTAGATGAGAACGATAAACTGAAAATAAGGACCGAAACCATCCAAAAATTCGACTCTATGAGTGCTAATTTAAGTTCATAAAATAAAATTGATGCTGAAAACGCATCTGAACTTAATGAGGACGATGATATGAGTGAAATTTCTGTAGAGGTTGAAGTTGACTGCTCTAAGTTTGTTAAGAGCGAACCCGAAAACCACAAAAATATAATCTCTGAAAATTCTGTGGAATTTGCTCGTATGTCCAAAAATAAGTCCCCAGTTCTTGAAGAAAAGGTTGTTGTGTACCAAAAGGTGAGAACAACACCGAATCAAGTGTATAAGGTCATAGGAGTTACCGAGCATCAAACAGCCGAACTCACTGCCATAGTGAATGAAGATAACGCATACGGTTGTGATGAGTTCTTCTGGTCAGCTCCTATAGATAATGTCGACGAAACAGTGGGTCTGTCAGAGCGAACGTCCTAGAAAACCAAAGGAAGATATGCTCCAGAGCCGCTGAATAAGCCTGAAAATTTTGACGTGCCAAGTACAAGTGGCACAAAGGAAGCACCTGTAGAAGAAGTCACCTACACAAGCGAAACCTCATCTATGAAGAGTGAAACGGCTGCCAAGAAGCTGAAACAAAAAGCTAATATCCATAGATAGCCGAAACAGGTGAAAAATCAAAAGCAGCAGAGAAACCTAAGATACAAAAAGAATCTCTCAGAACGAAAGCAGTTTTGGCGCTCTCAAAAAACTCATTTCTCTTATCCTGATAAAAATTCAAAGTCAGAGAAAAAGGCTTTCTAGCCACATGAGGAACAGAACCGAAAGGATAGGTTCGGTCCTGAAAGAAGCAGCAACAACCGAAAGGACAGGTTCGGTTCCGAGAGCAACAACTACCGAAGATCTAGGTTCGGTCCCTCCAATAACCATAAACAAAAGGGTCATTTCGAACCACAAGTCAGAAGAAATTCCCATTCTAATTCTTCTCATTCTCAATCCTCTTCTAAAACCAATTATGTTCCTGCACAAAATTTAAAATCATCAACGAACTTGAAAGGAAAATCGAAGATTTCCTTAGTCCAGGAAGACCAAAAGCAGACAAATGCCCAAACACCAAAACCTGAAACCAAACCAACTGTAGCTAACCCTAACCAAATCAAAGTGTTTACTATTAAAAGAAAAGATGAAACAACATTAATAAAAAGAACATATCTTGTTGATGTTTCTCTTACTATTCCTGTTCCTGTGAAAAGCTCACGTGGACCCAAGAAACTTTGGGTTCCTAAATCTGCTTAATTTTTGCAGGTTATAAGTGACAAGCAGTTCGACGAAGAATGGTACATTGACAGTGGCTGCTCACGTCACATGACAGGAAGGAAGGAAGAGCTAAGGGAGTTTCGATCTCTTCAAAATGGTGGGAATGTCAAGTTCGGCAACAACTCTTATGGAACGATAAAGGGTTATGGGATGATAACCAATGGAGACCTTACAATAAGAAAGGTGGCGTACGTTGAAGGGCTACAGCATAATCTTATCAGTGTATCTCAACTGGTAGGAGGTATCGGTCTCAAAGTTTCATTTGACGATGAAGGTTCAGAAATCATAGAGAAGAAATCAAAAAGGGTTATTCTCAAATCAGACCACAAAGGCAAAATTTTTCCTCTCAATCTCAAACCAATCAAAGGAAATCCAGCTATATGTCTTTTGTCCAAAGCTCATTCTGACGAAAGCTGGTTGTGGCACCGAAGGCTCTCACATCTCAACTTCAAAGACATCAACAAGCTTGTCACCGGAGGTCATGTTCGGGGTCTTCCCTTGCTCAAATTTGATCGAGAACACTTGTGCGCTGCATGTGAAATGGGGAAACAAAGTCGTCAAAGTCACCCATCTATTATAAACACAAAAGTTTTTGAACCGCTTGAGTTGCTTCACATCGACTTGTGTGGTCCATCATCAATCGAAAGCATTGGCGGTAGCAAGTATATTCTTGTTATTGTTGATGATTTCTCACGTTTTAGATGGGCGTTCTTTCTGAAGCACAAATCTGAGCCTACTCCAAAGCTAAAGATGTTCATCAAGCAGGTTGAAGTGCAACTGAGAAAAGTCGTTTGCAACATTAGGAGCGACAATGGACTTGAGTTCAAGAACAGAGAATTTGAAGACTTTTTGGCAGAAAAAGGAACCAGTCACAACTTCTCAGCCCCCTACACACCTCAACAGAACGGAATTGTCGAAAGACGAAACCGATCCTTGTGTGAGGCGGCCCGAACTATGCTACATTTTGCTTCTCTTCCTTTATATTTCTAGGCTGATGCTATTGCTGCAACATGTTTTACGCAGAATAGGTCTTATCTCAACAAGCATTTCTCTCTTACACCTTATGAGATCATCAATAACAGGAAGCCGAACGTAAAATTCTTCCATGTGTTCGGTTCATGATGTTTCATTTTCAACTCCAAAGAACATCGTAACAAGTTTGACGTTAAAGCTGATGAAGGAATTTTTCTGGGATATTCTCTTACTTCAAAAGCATACCGGGTCTTAAATAAGCGTTCTAGGAAGATCGAAGAAACATATTATGTGACTTTCGATGATAACTACGTCAAGAAGCTAAAGACCACTGAAGGAGTAGTTGGAGAGATTTTCTCTCAAACAGGTCAGGTCACGGCCACCATTGCTAATTTGTTTGATCAGTTTGTGGACTTATTCGGAGGCCAAGGCAGCAGACAACAAAATCGACCATCTGAAGCAAATCGTCGAAGATGCAGCCAAACAAATAGGTGAAGGAGAACAAGTTCCAAACGAACCTCCTTAGCAAGGCGCTTCAGTCGAGGGGGAGAATCCATTTTCTTCAAATCAACCGAACTCACAGTTTCAGGGGGAGAATTCTATTCCTGCTACACCCGAAAGTCCTGTAGCACCCGAAAGTCCTGTAGCACCCGAAAGCCCTCCTACACCCGAAAGCTTTGCTACACTCGAAAGTCCTGTAGCACCAGAGAGTCCAGCCACACCTGAGAGTTCTGTTGCACCCGAAGGTATGAACCAACCTCAATACCAAAGAGATTCATCAGTCGAGGGGGAGAATTCCGACATGTTTTTCGATGACGATAGTCAATCTGAAACAGAAGAAATGGTCAATGCCGAATTGGATCCATCTTATGATCCAAATTATCCTCCTCTTATTAAATGGACTAGAGATCATCCTGTATCTCAAATAGTGGGTAATATCTCTAAAAAAGTCTTGACCCGATCCCAATTGAAGGCAAAGCAATCATCTCTATTCTGCAAAGTAGAGTTCTGCATGTATAATTCTTTCGTATCCAAAGTTGAACCAAAGACAGTAAATACTGCTCTTGATCATTCTGACTGGGTTCAAGCCATGCAAGATGAACTCAATGACTTTGAAAGAAACAAGGTATGGCGCCTTATTCCAACTCCTAAAGATGGCTCAGTCGTCGGTCTCAAATGGGTATTTAGAAACAAAATGGACAAGGAAGGTAATGTAATTCGAAATAAAGCTCATCTCGTGGTGAAAGGATACTGCCAGGAAGAAGGAATTGATTACGAGAAAACTTTTGCTTCGGTAGCAAGGCTGGAATCTGTTCGAATATTTCTTGCCTACGCTGCACACAAGAACTTCGAGGTCTACCAAATGGACGTAAAATGCGCCTTTCTGAATGGAGAACTTGAAGAAACGGTTTATGTGGAGCAACCTCCTGGTTTTGTTAATGAAAAGCACCCTAATCACTGTTATATTCTAGAAAAGTAGTTTATGGTCTGAAACAAGCACCTAGGGCATGGTATGAAACGCTAACTAAGTTCTTAAAGATGTCTAAATTCAAACAAGGTTCGGTTGACCCAACCTTCTTTCATAAGAAGGAAGGTAACCACCTTATGATTGTTCAAATATACGTCGATGATATCATCCTTGGCTCAATGAATCCTAGCTTAACAGCTGAATTCAGAAAGCTAATGGAGAGTAAATTTGAAATGAGCTCAATGGGTCCGATTAACTTTTTCCTTGGTTTAAACATCAGACAGGGACCCGAAGGCATCTTTATCAACCAGGAAGCATACACCAAGACTCTTCTTGCTAAATTCGGCATGATGGGAGACTCAAAGGTTAAAGTTCCAATGGCGTTCGACACCAAGCTCACACCATCCTTGGAAAAACCGGCAGTCGATATCACGTTATACCACCAGATGATTGGTTCTTTAATGTACCTAACTGCTTGCAGGCCTGATATAATGTTTTATGTGTGTTACTATGCTAGGTTTCAGGCGAATCCTCGTGAACCACATATTCTTGCAGTGAAAAACATACTCCGGTATCTGAAACGAACCACCTCCCTCGGTCTATGGTATCCATCAAACTCAGGCTTCTTCGTTCAAGCCTACTCATATGCAGACCTTGGAGGATGTGGTTTAGACAGGAAAAGCACCAATGGAGGCTGCCAATTCCTAGACGGGAAGTTGGTTAGCTGGCAATCAAAGAAACAGACATGTGTTTCTCTGTCTACAGCCGAAGCAGAGTACATTGCAGCTGCCTCCTGTACATCTCAAGTGATTTGGATCCAAAGCCAGCTCCGTGATTATGGACTCAATATGAAAAAGATCCCACTATATTGCGATTCAGAAAGTGCAATTAGGATCTATCATAACCCAGTGCAACATTCCAAGACCAAGCATATAGCACTGAGGTATCACTTTATAAAGGATCATGTGGAAGATGGAAACGTCGAAATTCACTTCGTTCGAACCACTGATCAACTGGATGATATCTTCACCAAAGCTCTTCCTGAAGCATCTTTCAATAAAATTCTACAAGGGCTAGGAAAGATGGAATCCGAGTCAGTACCAAAAACTACTTCTCAAAACTAAAAATTGGAAGCGAAATGAACCGAATGTTCGGGTTTGGTTCACATATGTGCCGAAATGAACCGAACGCTCGGGTTCGGTCCTATTCTCTTATCTTCGCTTATCACTCAAAGGTAGTTTCTTTGGTTGTAAACTTTTCAAATTTCATCTCTCTTATTTTCAAAGTTTTTTTAAGTTCTTTCCTTTTTCAAATTTTTTTTTGTCAAAATAGACCGAGTGCTCGGGTTCGGTTCCAAATTTTTTTTGTCTCCATTTTTTTGTGTGTCTTTTTTTATCTTATTTTCCCTTTCTTTATATCAAAAATTCCAAAAACAATTTTTATTTATTTATTTTTTTGTATTTGTTTAATTTTTTTGTGGATATTTGTGGGCAAATTCTTTCATTAGTTAAATGTCCCTAGAAGCATGCTGTTGTATGTGTCCAAAGCCTCACCTGATTCTGAATAATAGCCTTACTGACTTGGTATATACAAACCTTGTCTTCCCAATCAGGCTTTTATATTTATTCTAATCATGAGCTACCTTACTCTCTTTTCACATGAGATAAGAGTTTTCTGCTTGGTCCTCCTTTAAATAGCAGAGGTACTTTGGTTTCTCTACACCATCTCAATTATTTTTCTCCATCAAATTTCGACTTCATACACGTAACCCTTGAGACTCTCAGAAATTACCACTAAGGTTTATGGTTACACAATTTCTGTGTTCATGATCTTAGCTTCGTGCCACTACATGCTAAGTGAAACCCACAATTCAATACCTACTATGCATTGATGGTGAGCAATCAACTGTGTTCTAGCTTTCGCTAACGAATTGACGACCTTATCCATGGGGATGTAACATGAAATCTCTAATCTCTTTTTTGTGTGATTCCTATGAAATTGTTAAATCCCATAACATTTCTTCCCTTGGAATCCAGTTTTAATTTTCCTTGAGATTTCACATAAAATATTTTCACAATGCCACTTAGATTCTTTTCAAACCTACTTGTTCAACAGACTACATTGGTCTCACAAATACTTCGTTCGATTTCTGTCTTATGTCAAGATCAGGAATTCTGAACTGAAGCGAAAGCCACCCAAATTAGCCTGATTAAAAGAAGCCTTTCAACACTTCTCAATAAGTGTCTGATCGTTATTCAACGGGAAACCACACAAACACTTTAAAGTCTCTCTTGACTTTGAAGGAAGTGATTCGTGCCCGGGATCCATTGTTTCGTGTCTTTATTGACATCATAATTTCCCTCATATGTGTTGCTTTATTTCTTTTTCTTTTACACACTCAGCACGAAAATCTTTTTGATTTTCCATAATTCTGGTTTCATTACTTACAAGGCAATTTTTTTTAAAGAGGTGTGGCTCACATTATTACACGTGGTCATTTTTGCTTTAAGCTGACGTTCCCTCTAAAGGGATAAGATGCTGACTCAGGCAGGAGTCCAATCGCTTTGATTTTCAAATGGGGCTTGAATGACAGGCGTGCGAAGTGGAACCGTTTCTTTTAAACGACGCCCGATGGGAAGGCATGTGAATCGGGACAATTTTCTCTCTCCTGCGTAATCATCGGGGCTACCAACTGTCACGCATCAATCACCTCCAAACTTCAGAGAGCAAGAAAAGCTTTAAGTATTCTACTGTTCATCATCTCTCCCAACTTCTTCACTTCAATGGCGGATTCATCATCTATTCATGCCACTTCCCACATCCTGCCGATTCGTCCCCAACAGAGTCTGATCATCGATCTTACTCCACATGTTTACGATGCCTTCATGTTCCCGATCATCGAATGCCTCAAATACTTGCCGCTTGCTCCCGCTCTAACCAAAGCTGAAGCTGTTCCAATGGAGTGTTTATCCCAAATCTTTGCCACTACTCATTACGATAAGTCTGTCGATAGAATTTTCTTCGACATTCTTGATCACAAGGCGTCCATTTCCAAGCAAAGATTCTGCTCACTTTTAGGGTTTGAACCCGATTCATCTAGGGTTAACCCTGAATCAATTCCAGTGGGTCACCTGTTTTCTATGTTCTATAACATGGGATACACAGAGGTTCTGACGATGGTCACTAAGTTCAAGAAATTGTGCCTGCCTCCACAGTGGAACGGGTTATTTACAGTGCTATTCAAGGGGTTATCGGAACGCAGTGCCCGTTCAGACGGAGCTAGTCGTTTGTTCATCACGATTCTTTATGGTGTTATGGCAGCAACTGATCCAGAGCCTTGCATCCATGTCTCGACACTCCGAGATCTCCTACGCTCGATTCTGGACTCTAGTCACAAAATGGGTGATGGACAAGTATCACGTCCCCATTCTTGCTGACTCTCCACTCTCCTCGATAGGGACTTTTCATACTACGAAGATAATAGTCTCCGATGCATCCAAATTTTAGTTCATTGGCTCCATTCCTGAGTCGATGTTTGGAGACGTTCCTGCCGACAGCCGTATCATCCGAACCTACAAGGACTTTCGTCGCTCTGGTCCTAGAGAGCTCACTCCTGAGATGATCAAATCCATCCACGAAGCTGATAAGCCCGCTCCAAGGGGAAAGAAAAACAAAAAGGGCAATGACAAGCAGGTTGGCAAGGGAGCGAAAGGCTCTTCTCCCAAGAAACGTAAAACCACCAAGGCTGCTCAATCCCCTCCTCTGAAGAAGAGAAAAACCCAACCCAAGCAAAAGCTGATACTCGCTTCCTCCTCAAGCGAATCTGAGGACGAAAATTCAGACTCTGATGAGTCCCCCCTGTGGTAACACTCCTCCACGATCACCTACCCCAGAAGTACATTTTTCCAGTTCACCTGTCTCTTCTCCGCCAATCACCATTCCTATTTCCATTCCCCCCATAACCTTCACCACTCAAATACCACCTACTTCTATCCCAGTACCTCCTCCAATTTTCACTGAAGCTACCACCACAACCGCTGAAGTAAGAACCAACGTATCTGATACGGGGGCTCCTACTAAAGCACTCGAACCCACTCCGACTACCGAACCTACATCACAACCCGAACCTACTTCCACAATCGATCCTCCACCCTAATCTCCTGCTCATACCGCAGAGGATGAAGAACCATTTCTTGGTGGGGAGGACATGACATTTGATTCGGTCTATTACAGTCCGTATCAGGTGTAAAGTGACGATGATGACGATGCTCCTGTCACCAAGAAGCATCTCAAGGAGCTTCATGAGAAGATTGATTCGCTCATTACTTCCTATTCTTCTTCATCACAGTCTACCATCTCTCAGGATGCTATTCAGAAGATCGTTGATGCTTTCTCTAAAGCTCACGAAGCCTCCCTCAGCTCAGCCACTGCCGCGATTGACGCCTCCACCAAAGCCTGTGCTGCTGCGACCGAAAAAGTCGAAAAACTATTTACTGATGCCTCCTCTATTTTGCAGTATTTACAGGAAACTGTAGATGCCACTAAAACGAAGCTTGACCCGATTGTCAACAAGCTGGCTACCTCAATTGCCTCAGAACTGTCGTCCTTCGCCACTCTTCGTCAAACTCTCACCGACGACAACTCATCATTTAAGGCGACCATTGAGGGGTGCCTAACCAAACTTCATGAAGATCTAGCTGCTGAAAACTCTCTCATGGACGCTCTTGCTAGAAAGACCACTGCTCTTAAGGCCAAGAATCTTCAACTCTCCAATTCTCAAAAGGAGATTGAATCTTTTCGATCTGAAAGAGAGGTAATTTCATCATGTGTTTCGGATGTCCACACAGCCCTTTCCAACATCCTTGAAGCACATGATCCTATCTTAAACTTTTCCGTCAGGCGTGATCTTGCCGAAAAGCTTGCTCCTGCTCTCTCTCTCTCCTGAGCAAAATTGAAGGGCTCCTTGAGTTCGTGTCCATTCCGAAACAAGGGGGAGAGAATGTATCTCAACCGCCTCCCACTTCTACAGCAACAAAAACAACCGAACCTCCTTCAACAGGCCAAGCCTTAGGTTCGGGTGTCAAAGACAAAGGGAAACAAATTGCTGAAGATAGTGACGACGACAAAGAGACGATTGTTGATCTCTTGAAAAAGCAAGGTCGAGACAAGGATGCTGACATTAGCGCTCGGGTTGCTAGAGAGGCTGAGGAAGCTGAAAGAAAGATGAAAGAGGCTCACGAACTTCTTGAGAGTAGGAAAACTCTTTTTCCTCCATGGACTCTTGAGAGGTTGCTGAAAGAAGCGATTGAAACCCCAAGCAACTTGTGGCTCGAACCGGTGATCTCACTGGATCGTATCAATTCTGTCGATTCTCAATTTGACATGCCACTGACCCGAAAAGCCTTCATTTTCCATGCCTTTGACAACATTGTTGAGTTTCCTCATCCTCATCCTAAGGTTGACAGGGATCTTGTCGAGTTCTATCTGAGAGCTGCCCAACCACAGTATCAAACATGGAGCGCTCAGAAGATTATCAATATTCTGGTCCTCAAGCCGTATCGGGAAGGAAACTTCACGAACGTTCGGTTCAAGGTGCTGATAGGTTCTGCCAAGACCGAACATGCCATTTCGCTTGCTGATCTTCCAACTTGAATCCACATGATTGGATAATTTTGCACAACATCCTTCTCACAAATGAAGCAGAATATGGTCCGATCATTGACCACTTCAAGAGGATGCTTCTCTGCTTCATCATGGAAGTTGCCAAGATGGATTAGGAGATTGCCAGTGTTTTTATGAAAAAGCCTACTATCTCACCTGTTGGCTCTGCCAATGACCTAAACATGATGCATATGGGGAAGATAGACCCGAAACGAAATTCTGTTATGTTTACCAGAAACGAAGGTCAAAAATGCTTGTTCGCTTTGGCAGACAAACATCTCTACACCATTGCATGCCTGGAACATGTTTTAGGTATCATTCATCGTTGCAAGCAAAACTCAGCAGACGACAAGAAGTACTTTGATGATATGATATAGTGGTACATTCGCTTCAGACAGACAATCCTCGCTCTTATTCCTTGTCTGCATGATACCACTAAGAAGGTTCCGGCAGCTGGACCCAGCAAGAAGAAGTGATAGTCTCGCTCCAATTGACGCAAAGGGGGAGATTGTTAGCTCCAGTTAGTGTTGCGTCTTGGGCTCGTTAGCTAGTCGAGTTTAGTCTTCGGTATGGGCCTGTCCATCCGTGAGTTATTTTATAGGGTTTACTATTTATAGATGCTTGCATGCATTCTAGAACGCAAGATTTGATAGAGATTTTTTTAATAGTGTTCATTGTTCTATCTTTTGTAACCCTAGAATCCTCTACAGCGGAAGTTCTTCATCGAGCTCTGCTGAGGATTGAGTTAATCATTCGACTCATCCAGATCCATTCTTGTGTTTTTATCTTACTGTTATTACTTTCTTGATTCGCCTGTTATAAGATCTAATCGATCAAGAGTTTTATAAAGTGTCACACCCCCAAACTAGAATGGCGGAAACATTCGGGGGTGGATGACTTCACGTAGTATCACAACAATTGAATATTGTAAAGAAAGTAACACAACCATCATATATAGAATAAAAACGTATATTGTTGCGTTATACATATTTGCAAAAGAATATTACAATATGATGATATAAATGTTTAATGATAAACGTCCTTAGCGTTCCTTCTTCAAAAGCTGGTGGTTACATGTATTACTGATTCCCTGAGAAATACAAGTGGTTTCGAAAAAGTGTCAACAATTAAGTTGGTGAGTTCATAAGTGTTTTGTATTGAAAAGTATGTCCTTTTGGTAGTAAATCGATGAACGAGGTTTTTCAGAAAATCCAATATTTTCTATAAATGGTTTGAAAAGTTCCCAGAGTTGCAGTGCATTAGTATGTTTCATACTTGAATAATAATGATAAACTTTGTGCTAAAAATAATGTGGAAAACTGACTGCATATATGAATCTCATAAATCAAACTTGCTTTTATACTTTTATGTGAGTTTTATAACCATACTATTGACACTGACTGCCTGTAACAACATTCTTCAAGTGTTGTAGTGTTATGACATTTGTCACCCCAGACCTGCCGGTCTAACTATAGCTAATAGTTTAGGTGCGGGGTTGTCAATCCCGTATAGATCTATACACAAGTATCACGTTCTCCCTCCAAGGGATTATGGTATATAATACAGGACTTGAAATGCATACATAAGAGTACGTTGAAGTTTGAATATCTCACATTGCTTGGTATAAATAGATTTACGATAAGAAAGACTTTACTTTATTTGAAAGTATTTCGCTTGTCAAGATGCATATGTAAAAATGTATGAATAACTTGTTAACTATACTGATTATAGTTTCTCAGAAAGTATGTTCCCATTTAGTAAAAATAACTTGGTGATATAATAGCCCTTTAAACATAAGGATGTTTGTATCGATACTCTATAAGATAGATATTACATTTACGTTTATAAAATGATACTTTGACTTGTAATGTACTTGTATATCCCCCCTAAAACATGAAAAGAATTGAAAGGTAGGGGTATGAACTCACTTGTTTGGTTTGAAGAGAGGGAGGCTAGAGTTGAGCAGAACTTCGACCGTGGAAAGTTGCGTCTTCGGGCTCTTCGGGGATCTCGGTAGCGTAGATCTTTCGTCGGGGGCTCGGGTACAGAAACCGAGGGCGTCGAGACAGCTTCTGGAGCTTGAAAGTATGAGAGGGTGACTGGGAGTTTGAGAAAGTGTGCAAAAACCCGTAGCTCAAACCCTCTATTTATAGTGCTAGAGGATCGCATACGCGGGGCGTACCACCAGAGTACACTGGGCGTACGCGGTACGCGGGGCGTACTTAGGTTACGCGGGGCGTAAGAATGCGTCACGGCTTACGACTCCGGTCTAGCTAAGCGTAGAGTTGCAGCCGATTGGACTCGACTCTGGGTCTAGTACGCTGGGCGTAATCTGGGATTACGCTGGGTGTACCCCAGTCTCCCATCTTCTAAATTCCGTAACTTCCGCGTACGAGCTCCGTTTTTTGCGTTCTTTATATCCACGCGTAGGTGAGATTATTCTCTACAACTTTCATTTAGGCTCCGTCGGCTAGTTTTGACTTTATTTTTAATGATATATTTTTAATAGGTCGGGACTACTAAAGTCCATTAAAAATCCATAGTTTCTTTATTCGACGTCGGTTTTCGTTTGTCTTTTTATCATTTTACTCCTATTGTGGAGATCTTCAACTTTCGTTTAGGTGGCGTTAGCTAACAAACACTCGATCTTCAATTCGAGTTTTTAGCCCTCTACTACTGTTACGAAACTTAGGAAAAATCGTAACTTCTTCATACGAGGTCCAATTTGGGCGATCTTTTTATGTACGTTTACAGTTTGACGAACTTTACAACGTTTGTTCAGATCCTTAAGGCTAAAATGCATTTTATTGAAATTTCACTTTTTACGTTAAATAGCGTTTTAACGGTGTGTCGTAAATATACGATTGATTATAATCTCTTCAATATAACCCGGTTTTGAACGTTCTTTACGTTTTTGGAAACCTTGGCACGGTATCTAATATTTGATGCATCCCAACTTAGATACTTGAACACTTTATTTTTGAGGTTAATTTAGTTGATTCCAAATAGTTTTCGTTGTATTTGACATTTGAGCGTTACACTGCTTTTGGAAAAATATAGGGTTGTCACATCATCCCCCTGTTAAGGGAATTTCGTCCCGAAATTTAATCTAAGATAGAGTTACAGGTTAGGAAAAAGATGCGGGTACTTTTGTTTCATCTGATCCTCGCGTTCCCAGGTGTATTCAGGTCCTCGCTTGGCATTCCAGCGGACCTTTACAATAGGTATGCGGCTTTGTTTAGTCATTTTTATTTCCCGATCCATGATCTCTACTGGTTCCTCTACAAATTGGAGATTCTCATTTATTGCAATTTCATCTAGAGGGATGACAAGGGTCTCATCGGACAAGCACTTCTTTAGGTTTGACACGTGAAAGGTAGGGTGTACGTTGTGGAGCTCCTAAGGTAATCTAAGTTTGTAAGCCACCGGACCGATCCTGGCAATGATCTCGAATGGTCCGATGTATCTTGGGTTCAGTTTCCCGCGCTTCCCGAAGCGTATTAATCCCTTCCAGGGCGAAACCTTTAGTAGGACTCGATCTCCAACCTGGAATTCCAAGGGTTTCCATCTTTTATCCGCGTAACTCTTTTGTCTGTCCCTTGATGCTTTTAGACGTTCCCGGATCTGAACAATCTTCTCCGCAGTTTCCCTTATGATTTCTGGTCCAGTGAGCGTGTTGTCTGTTGCTTGTCCTTTTGCTAGCTGTGTGTCCCCCACTTCGGCCCAACATAGAGGCGACCTGCATTTGCTGCCATAGAGGGCTTCGAACGGGGCAGCTTTGATACTGGTGTGGTAGCTATTGTTGTACGAGAACTCGACCAAAGGTAGATGTGTGTCCCATGCCTTGCCAAAATAGATTACGCAAGCTCTCAGCATATCTTCTATGGTTTGTATGGTCCTCTCGCTCTGGCCGTCGGTTTGTAGGTGATAAGCGGTACTCATGTCTAGTCTTGTCCCCAAAGCTTTTTGTAGCGACTGCCAGAACCTTGAGGTGAACCTACTATCTCGGTCCGAGATAATGGATATGGACACACCATGTAGTCGTACAATTTCTCTAAGGTATGTCCTAGTTAGCTTGTCTAATTTATTTGTCTCTTTGATCGGTAGAAAGTGCGTTGATTTAGTTAATCTGTCGACGATCACCCAGATAGTGTCAAGTCCGCTTGCCGTTTTGGGTAGTTTGGTTATGAAATCCATGGTTATTCGTTCCCACTTCCATTCGGGTATTTCTGGTTATTGCAACAATCCTGAGGGCTTTTGGTATTCTACCTTGACCTTGGCGCACATCAAACATTTAGTCACGTAGGAAGCAATTTCAGCTTTCATGTTCGGCCACCAGTACAATTTCTTGAGGTCGAGATACATCTTATCGGAGCCGGGGTGTATGGAGTATCGTGTTTTATGGGCTTCGTTCATGACGACTTCTTTGAAACCGCCAAACTTCGGCGTCCAGATCCGATCCATGAAGTAATGAACTCCATCATTCTTGACCTCAAACTTCTTATCCATTCCCCTCAAGGCTTCCCCTGCCACAATTCCAGATGTTAAGGCTTCTATTTGGGCTTCCTTGATTTGTGTGGACAGGTGTGAATGGATTGTCATGGTTAAAGACTTCACTCTGCGGCCCGAGTATTCCTTTCGGCCGAGGGCATCGGCCACCACGTTAGCTTTTCCGGGATGATATCGAATCTCGCATTCATAATCATTTAATAGTTCTACCCACCGTATTTGTCTCATGTTGAGTTCTATCTGGTTAAGGATATGTTGGAGGCTTTTATGGTCGGTGAAGATCGTACATTTCGTGTCGTAGAGATAGTGCCTCCATATCTTTAGAGCGAAGATGACTGCTCCTAGCTCAAGATCGTGCGTTGTGTAGTTCACTTCGTGCGTCTTTAGTTGTCTTGAGGCGTAGGCGATGACCTTCCCTCGTTGCATCAGGACACACCCGAGTCCTTGGTTTGATGCATTGCAATAGACTACAAAGTCCTCCGTTCCGTCTGGCAAGGTTAGGATGGGCGCACTACATAAGGCTCGTTTTAGCGTTTGAAACATGGTGTCTTGTTTTTCTCCCCAGTCGAAGGTCACACTCTTCTGAGTTAGGGTGGTAAGTGGTTTGGCAATCTTCGAAAAGTTCTGTATGAACCTTTGGTAATACCTGGCGAGTCCCAAAAATTGTCAGATTTCTATAGGGGTCCTTGGAGTCGTCCAACTTTCTATTGCCTTGATCTTAGAAGGATCCACGTGTATCCTCTCCTTGCTTACTACATGTCCTAGGAAATCCACTTTCCGAATCCAAAATTCGCACTTGGAAAATTTTGCGTAAAGCTTTTCTGCCTTCAACGTTTCCAAAACATGGCGGAGGTGTTGGCTGTGTTCTTCCTGGCTTCTAGAATAGATGAGTATATCATCTATGAACACGATCATGAATTTATCCAGGAAGGGACGACATACTCGGTTCATCAAGTCCATGAACACCGCTGGAGCATTTGTCAATCCGAAGGGCATTACTAAAAACTCTTAGTGGCCATAACATGTTCGGAAAGCCGTTTTGGGGATGTCTCCTTCCAACACTCGCAGTTGGTGATAACCAGATCTTAGATCGATCTTTGAGAAGTAGCTTGCTCCCTGCAGTTGGTCGAACAGATCGTCTATGCGCGGTAGGGGATATCGGTTCTTGATCATGAGTTTGTTCAACTCCCGATAGTCGATGCACATGCGAAAGGATCCGTCCTTCTTTTTCATGAATAGGACTGGTGCTCCCCATGGTGAGAAGCTCGTTCTGATGAAGCCCTTGCTCAGCAGCTCGTTTAATTGACTGGACAGTTCCTGCATCTCGGCTGGGGCTAAACGGTAAGGCGACTTTGCTACTGGAGTAGCTCCGGGGATTAAGTCGATTCTGAACTCAACTTGGCGCTCTGGTGGAATTCCTGGAAGATCTTCTGGGAAAATATCTAGGAAGTTGCAGACTTCCGGAATGTCTTTAATGTTCTTTGGTTCTTGTTTCTGGTCTACTACATGGGCTAGAAAGGCATGGTATTCCTTGCGAAGATATTTTTGTGCCTTAACACAGGAGATGATTTGTAAACTTGAACTAGGTTTGTCACCATAAATGACAAGAGTTTTGCCGTTTGGCAGATTGAGGCGAACGGCCCTTTCGTGACAAAGTATATCGGCATGGTGAAGGCTCAACCAGTCCATACCGATGATGACATCAAAACTTCTTATCGAAATGGGCATTAGGTCGATTTGAAATAAGTGTTCGTTTAAATTTAATGTGCACCCTACGTACATATCTCTTGTGCTTTCCGTTTTACCGTTAGCCATTTCTACTGTGAATATTTTATTGAGTGGTTGAGGTCTTTGATTAAGTAAGTGTTCGAATTTATGGCTCACAAAACTTCTCTCCGCAACGCAGTCAAAGAGTATGTATGCATAAATGTTGTTGAGGAGAAACGTACCCGTAACCACCGTTGGGTCGGCTATTGCTTCATTTTGACCTATTGCCAGCACTCTCCCAACACCACCAACATTTCTCATCTTGGGACAGTCCCTCTTGAAGTGCCCAGTTTCTCCACACCCATAACATGCCTGGCTTATCCCAGTACCAGGAACTTGAGTGACTGGTCGCGCTGGTGCCTTACAGAAACGGGATGTGTGCCCTTTCCTGTCGCAGTTCTTACAGTGCATCTCGCGGCAAATACCATGGTGATGGTAGTTGCATTTGCTGCACTTGGGCAGGTTCCCTACATATGGTTTTGTTGGCGCAGGGGTAGCAGGAGTTGTGGTGGGAGCAGTAGCAGCATGAACCGCAACCATTTGTTTCTTTGAAGGTTCTTGCGAAGTTTGCCCCTTTCTCTTGTTCCAGAATTTCTTCTTGCTGTTGTCGTTGGCATTGATCTCGTTGTTGTTGTTCCCTTTGGTAGGTTCAGCCATGATAGCCGTGACTCCTTGACAGACACCATGATCAACGAGAGATTGCGCCAGTTCCTTGGCGCTGTCGAAGGTCATGGGTTTGGAAGCTAACACACTTCCTCGAAGTTGGGGGGATAGTCCCCAGATGTATCTCTCGACCTTTTGGCTTTCCAAGATCAACATTCCTGGGCAAAGTGTTATTAAATCACTGAACCTGTTGGTGTAACCTGCGATGTCCGAGCCTACCATCGAAAGGCCCCACAGTTCCTGTTCAATCTTCTGAATTTTCGAAGGAGCATTCGTTCCAAGTTTTCCCAACCCATGGAGTTCGCCACCACTAGGGTTAGTGTCTTGACGTGGCCGTTCCACCATGTCAAGGCGCGTTCCGAGAAAGTAAAAGCAACAAACTTTACTTTGCTTTCTTCAGGGCATGCGCAAATTTCGAATAAAGCTTCCATTTTCTCTATCCATTGAGATAGAGCGAATACTCCCCTAGTCCCATAAAAGGGAATAGGTTTTCCGTTGGTGAAGTCATTGTAAGTGCATACCCCTGAAAGGCCTTGATCTTGGCCATTTGTAAAGCTGTTTGTTCCTCCTCCCGACCCGTTGTTGCTCATTTGAGACATCGTTGTGGATACAGCGGTGGTTACAGCAGTTTGGAACATAACGGCATCCATAATTGGAGGAGGTGGTGGAGGTGGTGTTGAAGTTGAGTTTCTGAGTGCTGATCTACGAGGAGGCATGTTCTGGTAGAGAAAATAAGAATGAATACTACAAGTTTCTAATGTTTTGACAATCGTGTGTTAGTTGTATCTTGTAATTTGTTTTGACTTTAGTTTATGGTTTCAAGGTTGGTATAGTAATTTTAGTTAATCCCATAAGTTCCGAGAGGTATACAAAGAAGTACTTCATTTTTATATATTGGTCACACCTAAGGTGTGTTACATTACGCTTCTTGTTTGGAAAATTTGACCTACCTAGAGGTCTCCGATTACAGATACAAAAGGAAATAAGGGAAAAACTTTTATCCGAAGTCCTATTTTAGAAAAAAATTGTTGGGGTTTGAGCAAGCTCTACTTGCGGCGTGTTGCACGTTTGGAGCTAGATTCGGCATCCGACTGTTTGACTCCCATCAGGCGCCTCTCGAGATCTGCTTGTTGTTCCTTCATCTCTCTTATTTCCGCTAGTGTCGTTATCATTTGATTCTGAAGCGTCCCTGTGTAGATTTGGGTATTCTCATGTAGTCCTTCCAGACGGCGGATGTCTGTGGCGTTACCCTGAGTAGCAACATTGACCTCGCAAACTCTGGCTGCTTGCTTGTCTGTCTGGTAGTTCTGGGTAGCTATAGTGCCCACAATAACAGGAAGTGCTCGATCGACTGAGCCTCCCCCACTGACATTTTAAAAATCTCGACACATGTCGAAGGGAGGGCGTACACCTTGCTGGCGGCTCCAGTAGTAGAGGTGGCTTCCCCACATGGGAATGGGTCCGGGTTGATATGGTCTGATTTCGGGGGGATGAGGGATGGGAGGGTCGATTACTTCCGGCTAAGAGTCTGTTCCACTAGTAATTTCCTCGACCTCCTCGTCGACTTCGAATTCCTCTCCGACTTCGACTTCAAATTCTTCTTTGACTTCCTCTTCGAGTTCTTCCTCGACCTCCTCATTGATTTCCTGAGGGTCCTCCTCCGGGTCTTCTTCTATCCAGCCGCCGTTGCCTTGGTTTGGGTAGTAGGGATCTCCCAGTAAATGGAATACGGCCATTTGTCTGTACTAGGATAGAGGTATGAGAATTTTATAAGAAAAGAAATTTCTATTTAACGACTTCCTACGTTTAACTATATCCTTATGGAGCGCAAATGTTTCATTGTACAATTATTTTTAATAATACTCCTATAGAATTTCAAATTGGCGAATCTAAAATAATTTGTATTTGGTAAGTTTTTGGCTTGTTGTCCACTATGACCATTCCTCGACGTACGTTGGTCAAATCTTGGATAAATATTGTTGATCAAGCTATATTTATTCTCGACCTGATTACATACCCCGAGGCCCAATCGTAGTGTCGCAGCATTCCTTAATACTTTTTAGAAAACTTGTCATGATACGAAACTAATACATGCGAGTAAAGATGTATATTTTTAAAAGAAAATATATTGTTCATGAAAATGTTTTGTCAGAGGGTTTTTGGTCCCCTTTGAATTTATAGTTTGTATATCTTATGTGGTTCGATATACTTAGTTGACTATAAACAATGCTCTGATACCAATCTGTCACACCCCCAAACCAGAATGGTGGAAACATTCGGGGGTGGATGACTTCATGTAGTATCACAACAATTGAATATTGTAAAGAAAGTAACACAACCATCATATTTTCACACCCCGAAAACCAAAGGCGGAAACATTTCTGGGGTTGACTCCACGTTGAGTATCAAATCCAATGTACATAGTAAGTAAAGTAGAACAACCATTACATTACATACAAAATTTTTCCAATTGTTTTCAAAAGTAAAGTTGTACAGTTGTGTTACATATAATATATATATATATATATATATATATATATATATATATATATATATATATATAAACAAAATGAAATGGGTCTTCTGAGTCCTCCGACTTCGAGCAAAAAGGATCTTCAATACCTGTTCTAACGTTGACCTGAGAACACAAGTGGTTTGAAAATCAGCGTAACGCTGGTGAGTTCATAAGTAGTTTTGTTTTGTGAAAATGTTCGTGTTTCCTTTTTGTTTCTGAAAATGTAACATACGCCAAGAAAATCCCACATTTTCTTAGAAATTGTTTGTTTTTTCACGATTATAAAGTATAGTAGGTTTGTACACTGAAAACACATTTACTCATGTGAAAAATGTATGGTTTGATTACCCGGTTTGTTAAACTATTCTGTTTGAGTTCCAATGTATTCCCAGGAAAGTCCCATACTTTCCTGATTGTGAGTTATCAATCGTAAAAGATGTAATGTTATCTGTTTTGTTACACTTTTCTAGTTATTTATATGTTTCCCCAGGAAGGCCCCATGGTTTCCTGAATGTTGGTTTTTATTGTAAGGATGTATTCTGTTAGACCTGGTTATGTACAAGGTTTCCCAGGAAAGTCCCATACTTTCCTGAATGTAGGTTATCAATGTAAAAGATGTATTCCGAAACCTGGTTATCTTGAGAAGTGTATAAAGTTGTTTATTATTACTATAATTAAATCTCTATTATCCTAATTGCGAGTTCCATAACCATACTATAGACTGAACCTGTGGCAATAAGTAGTCCACATCCTTATGACTTTCGTCACCCTTGAACCATTTCGGTTCGGCTGTAGCTAGCAGCCAGGTGTTGGGTAGTCTGCCCTGTATAGATCTATACACTCAAGTCACGCTCTCTAAATCCCAGAGATTCTGGTTACGGGTGTAGTCCTCCGCTCGCGTATCTCTGTGGAGTGTTCGCCGAGCAGGTGTCTCCAATCATACAGGAATAACAAATTTACTAGTAAGAATATGATAATCCTCCACTCGCGTATCTCTGTGGAGTGTTACCGAGGACAAGACATTGTACAAATTTCATGTTCATATATGAGCTTTTAACTGGTAAAATGTGGAAAACATTTGTGAAATATATAAAACATAACAGTTATAATACCCATTTCACAAATAAATGTTTACGTGTTCTGCATGCTCGAATGGTTACCAGTTGTATCAATCAGTATTAAAAGCATATAAAATGTGAAACACACACACGAAAACAAGTTTTTGAGTACAAGAAACCCTTGTACTTTGCTTGTGTTCCCCCCTTGAAAATAGTGGAAAACAGTGAAAAAGGGTAGGGGTATGAACTCACGAGACTCGGAAATGCGACGGTTTTGGATATTAGACGTTGGTTCGAGGCTTGATTACTCGCGATGTCCCTATGTAAAATGCAATAATGTCCATATATAACTAATTAGATTTAGAATCACTAATCATATGGAATATTACACTCCAACGAGGTTAAACACCTCAAAACGAGCGTTTGGAGTGACCCGGGTGACATCTACGGACGTATATTGACACTAGGGACTTAGGACTTGAGTTTACTCCCCAAGAGTAAACATATTAGGGAGTTTACAGCCACAAAACACACACACACACACATGAGTTTACGGCCGTAAACTCATGTTGGTGTGATTTTGAGGGTTTAATGGCTTACATGGACATGAGGATTGTTGGAATGGAATTCTTAAAATCCCTTGGATTAATTTGTTTGGATTTATACCATTTAAAAGGGAGTTTACGGCCTTAAACTTGGAGTTTACGACCGTAAACTCTTCTAGGGTGAAGAAAAATTGATTTGAGGCACAAGTAGCAATCACATGTGATTCTAAGTAATTTTCCAAGGTTTGGTATAAATTTTAGGCAACAAATAACATCATTTTAGGAGTTTACGGCCCAGAAGCATGTTCTATGGCCGTAAACTCTCCTATGCTTATGAATAATCAACTTTTGACACATAAAACAATCACATGTGATTCTAGAAATTTTTCCAAGACTTTAGGGTGAATTAGGGGCATCATTTGACAAAGATTTATGAGTTTACGACCAAAGGGTATGTGCCTAGGCTGTAAACTCCTATATGTGGTATTTTGATGTGTTATAAACCCCTAAACTTTTTTTCAATGGATCTAGGATTTATTACAAAGCTATTGGTTGAGTTACAAGGCATTTTGACATGTTTTAAGGTGTTAAATCCCCATGTTTGAGGAGTTTACGGCCCAAGAACAAGCCTTGGCCGTAAACTCTCTTTTGTCCTTCAAAATTCATGTTTTAAATGTTTTAACTCCCAATTTGTAAGCCTTAAGGTCGTATCTAAGTTCCAACAATGATTTGGAAGGGTTAAATGGCTCAAAAACCCCATTTCTAGGTGTTTACAGCCCAAGCTTTATCCTTGGCCGTAAACACATGTTCTAGGTCCTAAAACTCAATTTAAACATCAAATTGAAGGCTAAAGGGGTTTAGATAACAAGTTAGGGATGTTACCTCTTTGATTTGGAGCCTTAAATCTTTGTTTTTGGACATTTGATTATGGATGAGGAGAGAGGTTGGAAGTGTTTATGGAAGAAATGGCCAAAAGCTTCAAATGAAAGCTTTGAATCATTTATATAGTGCTTGGGAATCGGACACGACGGAATTCTACCCGATACCGGCGTTCAGTGGGGCTTTTGGTCATACCCGACCAATTTGTCGTAACCCGATATGATCGATTCTAGAATTATTCCGATAACGATAATGGGGTGTTAGAATGATTCCTAATGGCATTAAGACACCCATTAAGTCATTTTAGATCGAAATATGATAATGACTTAATTTAATTAAGAAATCGGAAACGGATTTGGAAACTGCGTTTGGTTGATCGAATTGGATTACAATTTGGGTTACAAGATGTGATATGAAAATTCGGGTTGTTACATTATCCCCCCGTTAGAGGGAATTTCGTCCCGAAATTCAAGACAAGATACAAGACAAAATACAAATCATGGATCTAGAAAGAGTTATGGATACTTCTGTTTCATCGAGTCTTCTCGCTCCCAAGTGTACTCCGGTCCCCGCTTGGCATTCCAGCGAACCTTCACTAACGGGATGCAACTTTGTTTCGTACATTTGACTTCTTGATCCATGATTTCGATCGGTTCTTCCACGAAGTTGAGGTTTTCATCGATCTCGATCTCGTCTAAAGGAATCACTAGGGTTTCATCGGATAGGCATTTCTTGAGATTTGAAACATGGAAGACGGGATGGATGTTACTGAGCTCGTGAGGTAAACGAAGTTTATAGGCTACCGGACCGATCCTGGCGAGGATCTCGAAAGGTCCAATGTATCTCGGATTAAGTTTCCCACGCTTACCAAAGTGTACAGTGCCTTTCCAGGGCGAGACCTTCAATAGGACGCGATCTCCATCCTGGAATTCCAGTGGTTTCCGACGGTTATCAGCGTAACTCTTCTGGCAATTACGTGAAGCTTTCAGTCGTTCTTAGATTTTGGATGATCTTCTCGGTGGTTTCACAGATGATCTCAGGACCAGTGAGAGCACTGTCGGGGACTCGACTCTTGGCTAGCTGTGTATCCCCCACCTCGGCCCAGCACAGAGGGGATCTGCACTTACGACCGTATAGGGCTTCGAACGGGGCAGCCCTAATGCTGGTGTGATAACTGTTGTTGTACGAGAATTCGATCAAAGGTAGATGTGCGTCCCATGACTTTCCAAAGTCAATGACACATGCCCTAAGCATGTTTTCCAGAGTTTGGATTGTTCTCTCACTCTGTCCATCTGTCTGAGGATGATACGTCGTGCTCATATCTAGTTTGCTTCCAAGAGCTTTCTGGAGAGACTGCCAAAACCGGGAGGTAAACCTGCTATCTCGATCAGAGATAATGGATGCAGGTACACCGTGCAGTCGGACTACCTCTTGGATATAAATCTGCGTGAGTCTTTCCATCTTGTATGATTCTTTGATTGGAACGAAGTGAGCTGACTTGGTTAAACGGTCAACAATTACCCATATGGTATCATATCCACTCGGACATCTGGGTAGTTTGGTGATGAAATCCATGGTGATCATCTCCCATTTCCATTCTGGTATTGCAGGTTGCTGGAGCAGACCCGAGGGTTTCTGGTGCTCAACTTTTACCTTGGCGCAAGTCAGACACTTGCCCACAAACGTAGCTATCTCAGCCTTCATGTTTGGCCACCAATATTGTTTCTTGAGATCTAAGTACATCTTGTCAGAGCCCGGGTGAACAGAATATTTGGTTCTGTGCGCTTCCTCCATAACTATCTCTCTGAATCCTCCGAACTTGGGAATCCAGATCCGATCCATGAAACAATGGACTCCGTCACCTCTGATCTCAAGTTTCTTTTCCATTCCTCTCAAAGCTTCATTCGACACATTCTCAGGTTTGAGGGCTTCTAATTGGGCTTCTCGGATTTGTATGGGTAGGTTGGAATGGATGGTCATCGACTGGTTCTTCACTTTACGGCCTGCACTCTCCTTTCGACTAAGGGCATCTGCTACCACATTGGCCTTGCTGGGATGGTAACGGATTTCACACTCATAATCACTGAGTAGTTCTACCCATCGCCTTTGTCTCATGTTCAAGTCTTTCTGATCAAAGATGTGTTGCAGGCTCTTGTGATCAGTGAAGATCGTGCACTTGGTTCCGTAGAGATAATGTCTCCAAATCTTCAACGCAAAGACCACTGCTCCTAGTTCCAAGTCGTGTGTGGTATAGTTGATCTCGTGTGCTTTCAACTGTCTAGAAGCATAGGCAATTACTTTTCCCCTTTGCATAAGCACACAGCCTAAGCCTTGATTAGACGCATTGCAGTAGACAACGAAGTCCTCAGTCCCTTCGGGTAGTGACATAATAGGCGCACTGCACAAGGCTTTCTTCAGTGTCTGGAATGCGGTTTCTTGCTTATTACTCCAAAAAAAGGGTACACCTTTCTGTGTTAGAGTGGTTAAGGGTTTGGCGATTCAAGAAAAGTTTTGGATGAATCTCCGATAATAGCCAGTGAGACTCAAGAACTGCCGGATTTCTGTGGGTGTCTTCGGTGCTGAACAATTCCCTATCGCCTTTATCTTGGAAGGATCTACATGGATACCCTCCTCGCATACCATGTGACCGAGGAAAGTTACCTTCCGAATCCAGAACTCGCATTTGGAAAATTTTGCATACAGCTTCTCGGATCGCAGGGTCTCCAACACTAGACTCAAGTGTTGTTTGTGGTCTTCTTCACTTCTGGAATAGACGAGTATGTCATCAATGAACACAATGACAACTTGTCCAGATAAGGAGGACACACCCGGTTCATCAGGTCCATGAACACTGCCGGTGCGTTGGTTAGACCAAAGGGCATCACTACGAACTCGTAGTGTCCATATCGAGTCCTGAAAGCTGTCTTGGACACATCACTTTCATGAACTCGTAGCTGATGGTACCTTGATCGAAGGTCTATCTTGGAGAAGTAACTGGCTCCCTGGAGTTGATCGAAGAGGTCGTCTATTCGCGGAAGAGGATATCGGTTTTTAACAGTCAACTTGTTCAGTTCGCGATAATCGATACACATACGAAAGGATCCATCTTTCTTCTTGACAAACAAAACCGGAGCTCCCCAGGGTGAGGAACTCGGTCTAATGAATCCTTTGCTGAGCAATTCGTTAAGTTGAATGGATAACTCCTGCATCTCTGCTGGAGCTAAGCGATACGGAGACTTCGCTATGGGAGTAGCTCCAGGAATTAGGTCAATACGGAACTCGACCTGGCGCTCGGGAGGGATTCCTGGAAGCTCTTCGGGAAACACATAAAGAGAGTTACAGACTTCGGGGATGCTCGTGAGGTCTTTAACTTCCTGCTATTCGTTGATTACATGGGCCAAGAATGCAATACACTCCTTTCGCAGGAGTTTCTGAGCTTTGATGCAGGAAACGATACAAAGATTGGAACCGAGTTTATCGCCATAGATTACTAGAGTTTGACCCGAAGGAAGGTTGAGACGGATGGCTTTTTCGAAACAAAGGATATCCGCATGATTGGGACTCAACCAATCCATGCCAATGATGACATCAAAGCTCTTTATGGATACCGGCATAAGATCGATAGGAAACAAATGGTCGTTTAGGGTAAGGGTACAACCTACGAACACCTCACTAGCACTTTCCTTCTCTCTGTTCGCCATCTCGATGGTAAATATTTCGATTAAAAGTTGGGAATTATGTTTTAGGTTATGTTTGAATGCATGACTAATAAAGCTCCTCTCAACACCCGAATAGAAAAGAATATTAGCATATGAGTTGTCGAGAAGGAACGTACCCGAGACAACAGTGGGATCAGCGACCGCTTCCTCCCGTCCCATGACGAGGACCCTTCCATTGTTATCAGCAGTAGACTTTTTGGGGCAGTTTCTTTTAAAGTGCCCAACTTCACCACAGTTGTAACAGGCTTGACCGACACCTGTTCCAGAAGATTGATTGGCCGATTGAGCTGGAGCCTTGCAAAATCGGACTGTGTGCCCCTTCTTACCACAATTAGTACAACAAAAGTTCTCGACAGGGTCCAGGATTGTGGTGATACTTGCATTTTTCACAGAGAGGGAGATTACCAACATACCGGCTAGTAGGAGTTGGAGCTGTGGATCCCACAACATAAGCAGCAGCAACGGGGGTAGTAGCAGCATGGACTGCTACTGTTTGCTGTCTTTTAGAGGATCCTTGGGAAGATTGACCCTTCTTCTTCTTCCAGAATTTTCTTTTCTCACCACTGCTTTTAGTTGACTCAGGGGCGGTGGTGGTTTCCTCAACATCATCACTGTGATCAATTATGGCTTTGGGTAAAGTCTTAGCACTATCATATGTGTCCGGGCGAGCAGCCAAAACATGACCTTTTGTTGGATTGGTTAGACCCTAAATAAACCTCTTGATCTTTTTGCTTTCAGGAGTGACCAAACCAGGACAGAGAAGGGCAAGATCATCGAATCGAGAAGTGTATGCAGCAATGTCGGAACCTTTCATCTTCAGGTTCCAGAGCTCATGCTCTAGCTTCTGCATCTCACCACGAGGACATTAGTCGGCAAGGAGGAGTTCTTTCATGGCGTTCCAGCCCATGGCATTGGCTACGGGTAGGGTCAAGGATTTGACTCGGCCATTCCACCAAGTCAGGGCTTTATTACTGAAGGTACAGGCTGCAAATTTGACCTTATTGGACTCAGCACAGGCACAGATTTCGAAGATGGATTCGATTTTCTCGAACCATCGAGATAGGGAAATGACACCTCCAGTGCCATCAAAGGATGTTGGTTTTGCATTCACGAAATCCTTGTAGGAACTTCGATATCCCTGATTGCTTTCTTGATCTTGAGTACCACCTCCTGAACCACCAGAACTACCGGTGTTCAATTGGGACATGGCAGCTGCCACCGCGGCGGTAACAGTTGTTTGGAATAACACAGGATCGATTTCAGGAGGTGGTGGTGGCGGAGGGTTGTTGGTCTTTGAGCTGGGTCTCTTTCTGGGAGGCATCTTGATCTAATAAGATCAAGAAAGAGAGGATGATAAGTCCTCTGAATTGAATCGAGAGATATGACAAATATTAATTCCAAGTAAGCGATAAATCAGGAAAGAGTTATTGAAGCAGGTAAACTATCGCTAATGGAATGATCGAGGATCTATACGTGTACGAGGATTTCTATAAAAGATTGATTAGAACACAAGCGGTTTGAAAATCAGCATAACGCTGGTGAGTTCATAAGTAGTTTTGTTTTGTAAAAATGTTCGTGTTTCCTTTCTGTTTCTGAAGATGTAACATACGCCAAGAAAATCCCACATTTTCTTAGAAATTGTTTGTTGTTTCACGATTACAAAGTATAGTAGGTTTGTACACTGAAAACACATTTACTCATGTGAAAAATGTATGGTTTGATTACCCGGTTTGTTAAACTATTATGTTTGAGTTCCAATGTATTCCCAGGAAAGTCCCATACTTTCCTGATTGTGAGTTATCAATTGTAAAAGATGTAATGTTATCTGTTTTGTTACACTTTTCTAGTTATGTATATGTTTCCCCAGGAAGGGCCCATGCTTTCCTGAATGTTGGTTTTTATTGTAAGGATGTATTCTATTAGACCTGGTTATGTAAAGGTTTCCCAGGAAAGTCCCATACTTTCCTGAATGTTGGTTATCAATGTAAAAGATGTATTTCGAAACCTGGTTATCTTCAGAAGCGTATAAAGTTGTTTATTATTACTATAAGTAAATCTCTGTTATCCTAATTGCGAGTTCCATAACCATACTATAGACTGAACCTGTGGCAATAAGTAGTCCACATCCTTATGACTTTCGTCACCCTTGAACCATTTCGGTTCGGTTGTAGCTAGCAGCCAGGTGTGGGGTAGTCTGCCCCGTATAGATCTATACACTCAAGTCACACTCTCTAAATCCCAGAGATTCTGGTTACGGGTGTAGTCCTCCACTCGCGTATCTCTGTGGAGTGTTCGCCGAGGACGTGTCTCCAATCATATAGGAATAACAAATTTACTAGTAATAATATGATAATCCTCCACTCGCGTATCTCTGTGGAGTGTTACCGAGGACAAGACAGTGTACAAATTTCATGTTCATATATGAGCTTTTAACTGATAAAATGTGGAAAACATTTGTGAAATATATAAAACATAACAGTTATAATACCCATTTCACAAATAAATGTTTACGTGTTCTGCATGCTCGAATGGTTACCAGTTGTATCAATCAGTGTTAAAAGCATATAAAATGTGAAACACACACACGAAAACAAGTTTTTGAGTACAAGAAACCCTTGTACTTTGCTTGTGTTCCCCCCTTGAAAATAGTGGAAAACAGTGAAAAAGGGTAGGGGTATGAACTCAACAGACTCGGAAATGCGACGGTTTTGGATATTAGACGTTGGTTCGAGGCTTGATTACTCGCGATGTCCCTATGTAAAATGTAATAATGTCCATATATAACTAATTATATTTACAATCACTAATCATATGGAACATTACACTCCAACGAGGTTAAACACCTCAAAACGAGCGTTTGGAGTGACCCGGGTGACATCTACGGACGTATATTGACACTACGGACTTAGGACTTGAGTTTACTCCCCAAGAGTAAACATATTAGGGAGTTTACAGCCACAAAACACACACACACACATGAGTTGACGGCCGTAAACTCATGTTGGTGTGATTTTGACGGTTTAATGGCTTAAATGGACATGAGGATTGTTGGAATGGAATTCTTAAAATGCCTTGGATTAATTTGTTTGGATTTATACCATTTAAAAGGGAGTTTATGGCCTTAAACTTGGAGTTTATGACCGTAAACTCTTCTAGGGTGAAGAAAAATTGATTTGAGTCACAAGTAGCAATCACATGTGATTCTAAGTAATTTTCCAAGGTTTGGTGTAAATTTTAGGCACCAAATAACATCATTTTAGGAGTTTACGGCCCAGAAGCATGTTCTATGGCCGTAAACTCTCCTATGCTTATGAATAATCAACTTTTGACACATAAAACAATCACATGTGATTCTAGAAATTTTTCCAAGCCTTTAGGGTGAATTAAGGGCATCATTTGACAAAGATTTATGAGTTTACGGCCAAAGGGTATGTGCCTAGGCCGTAAACTCCTATATGTGGTATTTTGATGTGTTACAAACCCCTAAACTATTTTTAAATGGATCTAGGATTTATTACAAAGCTATTGGTTGAGTTACAAGGCATTTTGACATGTTTTAAGGTGTTAAATCCCCATGTTTGAGGAGTTTACGGCCCAAGAACAAGCCTTGGCCGTAAACTCTCTTTTGTCCTTCAAAATTCATGTTTTAAATGTTTTAACTCCCAATTTGTAAGCCTTAAGGTCGTATCTAAGTTCCAACAATGATTTGGAAGGGTTAAATGGCCCAAAAACCCCATTTCTAGGTGTTTACGGCCCAAGCTTTATCCTTGGCCGTAAACACATGTTCTAGGTCCTAAAACTCAGTTTAAACATCAAATTGAAGGCTAAAGGAGTTACATAACAAGTTAGGGATGTTACCTCTTTGATTTGGAGCCTTAAATCTTTGTTTTTGGACCTTTGATTATGGATGAGGAGAGAGGTTGGAAGTGTTTATGTAAGAAATGGCCAAAAGCTTCAAATGAAAGCTGTGAATCATTTATATAGTGCTCGGGAATTGGATACGACGGAATTCTACCCGATACCGGCGTTCAGTGGGGCTTTTGGTCATACCCGACCAATTTGTCGTAACCCGATATGATCGATTATAGAATTATTCCGATAACGATATTGGGGTGTTAGAATGACTCCTAATGGCATTAAGACACCCATTAAGTCATTTTAGATCAAAATATTATAATGACTTAATTTAATTAAGAAATCGGAAACGGATTTGGAAACTGCGTTTGGTTGATCGAATTAGATTACAATTTGGGTTACAAGATGTGATATGAAATTTCGGGTTGTTACACATATATATAATAAAAACGTATATTGTTGCATTATACATATTTGCAAAAGAATATTACAATATGATGATATAAATGTTTAATGATAAACGTCCTTAGCGTTCCTTCTTCAAAAGCTGGTGGTTACCTGTATTACTGATTCCCTAAGAAATACAAGTGGTTTCGAAAAGTGTCAACAATTAAGTTGGTGAGTTCATATGTGTTTTGTATTGAAAAGTATGTCCTTTTGGTAGTAAATCGATGAACGAAGTTTTCAGAAAATCAAATATTTTCTATAAATGGTTTGAAAAGTTCCCAGAGTTGGAGTGCGTTAGTATGTTTCATACTTGAATAATAATGATAAACTTTGTGCTAAAAATAACGTGGAAAATTGAATGCATATATGAATCTCGTAAATCAAACTTGCTTTTATACTTTTATGTGAGTTTTATAACCATACTATTGACACTGACTGCCTGTAACAACATTCTTCAAGTGTTGTAGTGTTATGACATTTGTCACCCCAGACCTGCCGGTCTAACTATAGCTAATAGTTTAGGTGCGGGGTTGTCAATCCCATATAGATCTATACACAAGTATCACGTTCTCCCTCCAAGAGATTATGGTATATAATACATGACTTGAAATGCATACATAAGAGTACGTTGAAGTTCGAATATCTCACATTGCTTGGTATAAATAGATTTACGATAAGAAAGACTTTACTTTATTTGAAAGTATTTCGCTTGTCAAGATGTATATGTAAAAATGTATGAATAACTTGTTAACTATACTCATTATAGTTTCTCAGAAAGTATGTTCCCATTTAGTAAAAATAACTTGGTGATATAATAGCCCTTTAAACATAAGGATGTTTGTATCGATACTCTATAAGATAGATATTACATTTACGTTTATAAAATGATACTTTGACTTGTAATGTACTTGTATTTCCCCCCTAAAACATGAAAAGAATTGAAAGGTAGGGGTATGAACTCACTTGTTTGGTTTGAAGAGAGAGAGAGGCTAGAGTTGAGCAGAACTTCGACCGCGGAAAGTTGTGTCTTCGGGCTCTTCGGGGATCTCGGTAGCGTAGATATTTCGTCGGGGGCTCGGGTACAGAAACCGAGGGCGTCGAGACAGCTTCTGGAGCTTGAAAGTATGAGAGGGTGACTGGGAGTTTGAGAATGTATGCAAAAACTTGTAGCTCAAACCCTCTATTTATAGTGCTGGAGGATCGCGTACGCGGGGCGTACCACCTGAGTATGCTGGGCGTACGCGGTACGCGGGGTGTACTTAGGTTACACGGAGCGTAAAAATGCGTCACCGCTTACGACTCCGGTCTAGCTAAGCGTAGAGTTGCAGCTGATGGGTCTCGACTCTGGGTCTAGTACGCTGTGCGTAATCTGGGATTACGCTGGGCGTACTCCAGTCTCCCATCTTCTAAATTCCGTAACTTCCGCGTACGGGCTCCGTTTTTCACGTTCTTTATATCCACGCATAGGTGAGATTATGCTTTACAACTTTCATTTAGACTCTGTCGGCTAGTTTTGAATTTATTTTTAATGATATATTTTTAATTGGTCGGGACTGCTAAAGTCCGTTAAAAATCCATAGTTTCTTTATTCGACGTCGGTTTTCGTTTGTCTTTTTATCATTTTACTCCTATTGTGGAGATCTTCAACTTTTGTTTAGGTGGCGATAGTTAACGAACACTCGATCTTCAATTCGAGTTTTTAGCCCTCTACTACTGTTACGAAACTTAGGAAAAATCGTAACTTCTTCATACGTGGTCCAATTTGGGCGATCTTTTTATGTACGTTTACAGTTTAACGAACTCTACAACTTTTATTCAGATCCTTAAGGCTAAAATGCATTTTATTGAAATTTCACTTTTTACGTTAAATAGTGTTTTAACGGTGTGTCGTAAATATACGATTGATTATAATTTCTTCAATATAACCCGGTTTTGAACGTTCTTTACGTTTTTGGAAACCTTGGCACGGTATCTAATATTTGATGCATCCCAACTTAGATACTTGAACACTTTATTTTTGAGGTTAATTTAGTTGATTCCAAATAGTTTTCGATGTATTTGACATTTGAGCGTTACACTGCTTTTGGAAAAATATAGGGTTGTCACATAAACTCATCATAAGGTTAGTTATGTATTCCCTTAGGGGTGTGTATTGTGGTAGTTCGTCAAATATTGTCATGAGGGGTACATGTGGACTGTGAAAGAAAGCATGACAACACTTGGTTCGGATTTATAGAATAATTCATTTTTTATTTATTGCTTTCAAATAAGAACAAAGGTACAACTACCTGTATATTCTCTAGTTGCGTACGACCATGTTTCTGCCTAATTTTGCGTCAGTAGCTGTCACACCCCCGAACCAGACGGCGGAAACGTCCGAGGGCTATTGTGACTGAATTGAATACCATCACAATGAATATACATGAAACATAACATCATACAATACCAAGCATTGGAATATTACAACTGGTAGCGTTTACATTCAGTACATAGTTTCAAAACATTACATTCTCAAAAGTAGATTGTTCAATACTAGTTAAACAAACAACAAGACATCACTGAGTACATTTTTCCCTTCAGTTTACCTGTTACCTGAGAATACAAGTATTTTGAAAAACGTCGACATATGAAATGTTGGTGAGTTCATAAGTAATGTTTGAAATATAGTGGTTTGTATTGTTTCGAAAATCACCAGAAAATCCGATATTTTCTGAAAAGAACTTAGTATAAAAAGTGTGAAGATCCGTAAGTATGCTTGTTTGTTTCTATAAATGTAGGAGTACGATTTGTAAAACTCGGTATGTAATTTGTAGGTGTATTAATTGAAAACCCTAGGAAAACCCGACGTTTCCCTAATACTTTGCATTAAATAATTTATGTTTTGTTTCTTCGTTACGACATGTGTATTCGTTGAGCTCCAGAGACGTTGGATTAATTGCGAATTGTGAATTGTTGTAAACGTACATTAATGAAAACGACCAGTTGACAACCGTACAAACGATCCCTTAGGCGTCGTTTGCACTATTCACTTAACCCAACCACCCGGACTTATGTAGCCCCACAACCGATGGGAAAAGAAGAGGGTGCGAAACCCTGGTATTTCCCTACGTCGTTCAAGGCTATCGTGAATGCGAAGGACCCTTAGTCCGACTCGCATTTGGTGAATTCTCAACTTTACTAGCAGCACGAGAAGGCCCTTGGGGTCCAACAACACAAAGCCTGTAAAAGTCCTTTTACACGAAATTAGGTCATATAAGACCCAACTACATGTAAGCGAGTTTCCTTCGGGCCTAAAGATCACACCATTGGGCTAGCTAGGCCCAACAAACATGATTTGAAACTTTTGGGCCCAAAGACGGTGTATCGATGTCTGGCGTATTCTCACGTGTGTATTGACTTCCCGAATTTTCCGCGTGTGTATTGAAGTTTCGTCGTGTTAGTAATTTCGGATTCATTATTGATTCGAGACCGAATCAATTCGTTTGATAACGAATTTTGGTGTTAAAGGTGTATTATAATTTGCCGATAGTCGAGATGCTAATATTTCCTCATGACATTTGTTATTTAAAACATTAGGATGTGTCTTTATTTCAGCCCCTTTCTTTTGGATAATTACACATTTAACCCTTTATATAAAATAAATTTCTATTTTAGTCCTCAAACTATTTTTCTTGACACTTTAGTATCAAAACTTATAGAAAAGTTATTTTTCAGCTCAAAGATTATTCGGAAAACAATTTTAGTCCACCAAATGAAATTTTTCTCGGCTAGAACCCTCATTTTCGCAGTTTTTACACTTTTGGCGCAAAATATAAATTTTTTGCATTTTGGGTCCCTTTTAAATATGAAAAGCATTTTTAACCCTTGAAATGGACTTGGAGCACTAGTAGTCCCCTGTTTTACAGATAATCACAGTTTCAGCCCCTCTAATTTGAAAATCTCGCATATTGGGCTTTATTGGGCCGAAAAATTCATTTTTGGCCCATTATGCTTAAAAATTCACATTTTAATCCTTCCAAAGAGTAAGTTTCTGGAAAATACCTTATTGAAACTGTTTTGACTCATCTCATCCATCAGAATTTGTATTTTGTCATTTTGGGCCCTTTAACTTTATATTTTCAACATTTTGAGTCCAAAAATGGGATTTTTAGCCCAATGAGTTCATGTTAACCAACTTGGTTATTTCTCTAGAAATGATTTGTTTGTAATAATATGTTTAACACTTGTTTCATACATCCTAATGCAAATCTCGATTTTAAGGACTTTTTGACTAGTTTCAACACCATAATCACATATAAACATGTAAATAAGCATAGAAATCATACAAAGCATACACATAATCATAGATCTACACATTTTATTGTATTCTCCCCCCACAAAACTTATAAAAACCGAAAATACGGGGGTATGAATCTCACCTTTGGGTGTGGTTTCGGTTTTGGAGAAAAGATGGAAGGAAATGAGGTGATTTTCGGCCTAAGTAACCCTTCCTTGGAATATCTCGAATTTAGAGAGTTTCTAGGAGAGTGATCAAGATTTTTACATGGATTAGAAGAAGATTTTGATACAATAAAGTACCAAAATCATAGATCTTAACTTGATCTTACCCTTAGTAGAGAATTTGTGGAGATAATTTCTTGAATGCTCCTTAGATCTCGAAATTATTGAAGAAAGGGTGAGGGGATGTTCTTCAAGACTTAGAGAGGATGAAAGGAATTTTTGGTGAGTGTATGTGTGTGTGTGTTCGGCCGAGAGTGAGAGAGGGAGAAGAAGAGAGACCTTGAAGTGATGTTTGCATGGGTATATGGGATAAGTTGCATGGGAGACCTTTGAATAATTATGAGGTGGTAACAAAGGTCAACTCTCCCTTTTCTTTGGGCTTGGGCCTAGATTGGAGAGGGGAGAAGAGATTTTTGGGCTTTAATGCCCCTAAGCCCATATTAGAGTTTGGTTTGATGATTGTTTGCCCTATAAAATATAAGTGTGATTTTTATACTTAGTTGGGCTAGTTTAGGTTAATTATGGTTCATAAAATTTAATTTATTTCATTCTTGGCCCAATATGGCCCAAAATGTTGAAATAAATGAATGTGAATCCAATTAGAGCCTATTTAAAGGTTTTAATCCCATGATAGTCAAATTGGAAGCTTATTGGCCCATTGAGTCCAATAAGGAAGTCCTAGTCCAAAATGGACCTAACAGGAACTTCTAGGGATTCCAATTGCTTGATGACTATTTGAAATGCTTGTATAGCGTATTTGATTGAAAATTTTGATGTCATGAAGTAAGCATCATACATGCTCCTAAGTTCTTGATTCTACATTTTACTTGAGTGTAGTGATTACAAGACACAAAATTTCTAGTTGTGACATCATCCCCCCGTTAGAGGGAATTTCGTCCCGAAATTCTGTTTGAAAGCTAGATTTGAGAATACTAGAATAGGTGAGGGTACTTTTGCTTCATTTGATCCTTGCGTTCCCACGTGAATTCTGGCCCACGCTTCGCATTCCACCGTACTTTCATGATCAGGATGCGACTTTGCTTAGTACGCTTCACCTCCCTGTCCATGATTTCGACCGGTTCTTCAACGAACAGGAGATTCTCGTTGATTTCGATCTCGTCAAGGGGAATGACGAGTGTTTCATCTGATAGGCACTTCTTTAGATTAGAGACATGGAACACGGGGTGTACACTGTTTAGCTCTGCGGGTAACTGCATTTTATACGCTACTGGACCTATTCGGGCGACAATCTCGAAAGGTCCAATGTATCGTGGGTTCGGTTTTCCCCATTTTCCGAAACGAATAACTCCTTTCCAGGGTGAGACTTTCAACAGTACTCGATCCCCGACCTGAAATTCTAAGGGTTTTCGCCGTTTATCGGTGTAGCTCTTTTGTCGGTCACGCGATGCTTGTAATCGAGCTCTGATTTGAACAATCTTTTCCGTGGTTTCACGAATGATCTCCGGTCCCGTTAGTGTTGTCTGATGTATGTGTTTTTGCTAGTTGGGTATCACCCACCTCAGCCCAACATAACGGTGATCTACACTTACGCCCGTATAGTGCTTCGAAAGGAGCGACCTTGATGCCCGAATGGTAACTGTTGTTATATGAGAATTCGACTAAGGGTAAGTGGGTATCCCAAGACTTCCCAAAGTCTATCACACATGCGCGGAGCATGTCTTCGAGCGTTTGAATGGTTCGTTCACTTTGACCATCCGTCTGTGGATGATAAGCGGTGCTCATGTCGAGATGAGTTCCTAGTGCCTTCTGGAGGGATTGCCAAAAACGTGAAGTGAACCTACTGTCCCTATCCGAGATAATAGACACTGGTACTCCATGGAGTCTCATGATTTCTCGAATGTATAAACGTGTCAATCTTTCCATCTTGTAGGATTCCTTTATGGGCAGGAAATGGGCAGACTTCGTCAGTCGGTCGACTATTACCCATATGGTGTCCAGTCCATCCGACGTCTTGGGTAGCTTGGTCACGAAATCCATAGAAATCCCCTCCCATTTCCACTCAGGGATTACCGGTTGCTGTAATAACCCTGAGGGCTTCTGGTATTCCACTTTTACCTTGGCACACGTAAGGCACTTACTAACATAGGTGGCAATTTCCGCCTTCATGTTGGGCCACCAATAGTGTTGTTTAATATCGAAATACATCTTGTCTGAGCCGGGATGAACGGAGTATCGCGTCTTATGGGCTTCCTTCATAACTACCTCCCTAAATCCTCCGAGTTTAGGGACCCAAATACGGTTCATGAAATAGTATACTCTATTCTCCTTTTCTTCTAGGTTCTTCTCCATTCCGCGCAATACTTCGCTTGCTCCATTTTCCATCTTCATGGCCTCTGACTGGGCTACTGCAATTTGAGTGGCTAGGTGAGATTGAATGGTTATTCAGAGAGTTTTCGTTCGACGATTAGAGTACTCCTTCCGACTTAATGCGTCAGCTACCACGTTGGCCTTGCCTGGGTGGTACTTGATCTCACACTCGTAATCGTTTAGTAATTCAACCCATCTTCGTTGCCTCATGTTCAACTCCTTCTGGTTCAAGATGTGCTGGAGACTCTTGTGGTCCATGAAGATGGTGCACTTGGTACCATAAAGGTAATGCCTCCAAATTTTTAGGGCAAAGACCACGACTCCCAATTCTAGGTCATGGTTCGTATAATTCACTTCGTGCGTCTTTAGCTGGCGGGATGCGTAAGCTATCACCCTTCCACGCTGCATGAGAATGCTACCTAAGCCCCGATTTGACGCGTCACGGTAGACCACGAAATCTTATGTTCCCTCCGGTAGTGATAGTACCGGGGCACTACAGAGAGCTTGTTTCAGGGTTCGGAATACGACTTCTTGTTTGTCCGTCCATTTGAATGCTACACCCATTTGTGTAAGCGAGGTAAGTGGTTTGGCGATCTTAGAGAAGTTTTGAATGAATCTCCTATAGTAGCCTGCTAGACCCAAGAATTGACGGATTTCCGTGGGCGTTGTCGGGATTGCCCATCCTTCAACAGCTTTGACTTTAGAGGGATCCACATGAATTCCATCTTGGCTAACTACATGACCTAGGAAGTTCACACTCCGGAGCCAGAACTCACACTTGGAGAGCTTTGCGTATAGCTTTTCCGATCACAGAGTTTCTAGGACTTGTCGGAGATGTTGGCCATGCTCTTCTTTACTTCGAGAATAGACGAGGATGTCGTCGATGAAAACAATGACAAAGTTGTCGAGGAATGGTCGACAGATTCGGTTCATTAGGTCCATAAATGCAGCAGGGGCATTTGTTAAACCGAAGGGCATTACGAAAAATTCATAATGTCCGTAGCGAGTTCGGAAAGCGGTTTTTGGAATATCCTCCTCCCAGAATTCGAGTTGGTGGTATCCGGACCGTAGATCTATCTTAGAAAAATAACTAGCTCCTTGGAGCTGTTCAAATAGATCATCGATTTGCGGGAGTGGGTAGCGATTTTTAACAGTGAGTTTATTTAACTCTCTGTAATCGATGCACATTCTAAAAGTACCATCCTTCTTTTTGACAAAAAGGACTGGAGCTCCCCATGGCGAGTAACTAGCGCGGATGAATCCCTTGTCCAAGAGCTCACTGAGTTGGCTGGACAATTCCTGCATTTTAGCAGGAGCTAGCCGGTAGGGTGACTTAGCGAGAGGAGTTGCTCCTGGAACGAGGTCAATTCGAAACTCCACTTGTCTCTCTGGGGGCACTCCTGGAAGATCTTCAGGAAACACGTCTGGGAACTCACACGCTATGGGAATGTCTTGAACGTTAACCTCTTCCTTGGTTTTATCAACTATGTGAACCAGGAACAGCAGGTTGTTCTTTCGTAGATGTTTTCGTGCCTTGATGCACGAGATGAGGCGAAGGTTCATGCTAGGTTTGTCTCCGTAAATTACTAGGGTTTCGTGATTAGGAAGGCGAAGGCGAACGGCCTTCTCGTGACACATAATTTCAACATGGTGGGGGCTTAACCAATCCATGCCGATGATCACATTGAAACTCCTAATTGATACCAGCATTATGTCTATTCGAAAGGCGTGTTGATTGAGGGTTAGGGTACATCCGATGTAGATTTCCCCAGTGGATTCGGTTTTCCCATTGGCCATTTCCACCGTAAAGGTTTCATTTAGCTTCTGGGGCTGTTGTTTTAATAAATGTTTAAACTTATTGCTTACGAAACTTCGCTCCGCTCCGGTGTCAAATAGGATGCATGCATAAGTGTGGTTTAGGGGAAACGTACCGGTAACAACAGCGGGGTCCTGAATCGCGTCTCCCTGACCCATGGTCAGCATCCTTCCTGTTCCTCCGTTTCCTAGATTGTTTTTGTTAGGGCAGTCTCGGTGGAAATGCCTAGTCCTCCCACACGCATAGCAGGTGTGGCTAGGTCCTGTGTTGTTGCCGCCGGTGGTGACGTTGTTGTTGTTGTGATTGTTGTTGTGGTTGCTGTTTCCCTGTTGTTGGTTTTGGGGAGCGTAAGTTCTGCAGTAAGTCCTTGCATTCTCCATTGTGGTGGAAACCGCACTTGTTGCACTTGGGAAGATTACCGGAATAAGGTCTTGAAGCATTCGATGTAGCTGAGGCTGGAGCATGTGGTGTGGCTGGGACCGGTGCGGTGACAGCGTTAACCGCCACTGTCTGCTGCTTTTTAGAGGTCTCGGGGCCCCGACGCCCCTTCCTCTTATTGTTCTTCCCCTTCTTGCCATCACCTTCCTTCTTTCCTTCAGCCTCCGCTGGCTTCTCACCCTTCGTGTTGTTATGGTCATACAGCTTCTTTGCCAATCTTTTTGCACTGTCAAATGTTTCGGGGTTTGCAGCTATCACATTTCCTTGAATTGGTGATGTTAGTCCCCAGATGAATCGCTCAATCTTCTTTCCTTCCGAGGTGATCATACCTGGGCACAACAGAGACAGTTCACTAAATCTCGATATGTAGGCATCGATATTCGCATTCTGCACAGTGAGGTTCCACAACTCTTGCTCCATTTTCTAAATCTCACCTCGTGGGCAGTATTCAGCCATCAGCATTTCTTTCATCTCCGCCCACGGCATAGAGTTGGCTACAGGAAGTGTCATGGCTTCCACATGTCCGTTCCACCAGGTGAGCGCTTGATCGACAAAAGTGCAGGCCGCGAACTTCACTTTCATCTGCTCAGGACAATCGCATATCTCGAATACCGATTCCACCTTCTCGATCCATCGCTTCAGAGTGATCACTCCTCCAGTGCCGTTAAAAGTTCGTGGTTTGGCATTTGTAAAGTCCTTGTAGGTACATGTTTTAGTAGGTCCTTGATTCATCCCGTTGTTCGAACTCCCTGCCTCTTGCCCGTTGCCTCCTCCGTTATTCCCTTGGTGGAGTTGTGCCATAGCTGCCGTGACCGCAGCAGACACGGCCACCTGGAATGCAGTGGAGTCAACTTCGGGTGGGGTTGGTCCAGGGTTTCCGCGAGTATGTCGGCGAGGCATCTTCTTGTCACGAAACGGAAAGATGTTGAGTGTTCGTGGTTTCCGTGAGGTTGTGGTCCTACTGACTAGGTTTATGGCACGAACTTCAGTACTTCTATCATTTAGCATACAATCATAGATTCGCAACACATAGCAAAACACGTAAGAGTTCACTAATACCATCCTATGCCTCTTCCACTATTGCAGACTAAACAGACGTTCTCTTTTTGGTGATAAAGGGGTATAGTTTTAGGTTCCCTAGCTATCACGATCTCATCAGAACGTGTGTTAGTTATACTTTGGAGGGAATGTAGTTGATCAGGCTACATCCACTCCTTGGTACCACTAAGAACAGTCCCGAATTAACCAAGATACTAGCATTATTTTGTTTGGTTTGGCGTTATGTTCTTTGTTCCTAATGCAAACAAAGGTGTTTTATTGTTGTATTTTACTTGTTTTGTTCAGAGTTGCATATCAATGTATGGTTCGATATGCTAGTTCACTATAAACAGTGCTCTGATACCAACCTGTCACACCCCCGAACCAGACGGCGGAAACGTCCGAGGGCTATTGTGACTCAATTGAATACCATCACAATGAATATACATGAAACATAACATCATACAATACCAAGCATTGGAATATTACAACTGGTAGCGTTTACATTCAGTACATAGTTTCAAAACATTACATTCTCAAAAGTAGATTGTTCAATACTAGTTAAACAAACAACAAGAGATTACTGAGTACATTTTTCCCTTCGGTTTACCTGTTACCTGAGAATACAAGTATTTTGAAAAACGTCGACATATGAAATGTTGGTGAGTTCATAAGTAATGTTTGAAATATAGTGGTTTGTATTGTTTCGAAAATCACCAGAAAATCCGATATTTTCTGAAAAGAACTTAGTATAAAAAGTGTGAAGATCCGTAAGTATGCTTGTTTGTTTCTATAAATGTAGGAGTACGATTTGTAAAACTCGGTATGTAATTTGTAGGTGTATTAATTGAAAACCCTAGGAAAACCCGACGTTTCCCTAATACTTTGCATTAAATAATTTATGTTTTGTTTCTTCGTTACGACATGTGTATTCGTTGAGCTCCAGAGACGTTGGATTAATTGCGAATTGTGAATTGTTGTAAACGTACATTAATGAAAACGACCAGTTGACAACCGTACAAACGATCCCTTAGGCGTCGTTTGCACTATTCACTTAACCCAACCACCCGGACTAATGTAGCCCCACAACCGAGGGGAAAAGAAGAGGGTGCGAAACCCCGGTATTTCCCTACGTCGTTCAAGGCTATCGTGAATGCGAAGGACCCTTAGTCCGACTCGTATTTGGTGAATTCTCGACTTTACTAGCAGCACCAGAAGGCCCTTGGGGTCCAACAGCACAAAGCCTGTAAAAGTCCTTTTACACGAAATTAGGTCATATAAGACCCAACTACATGTAAGCGAGTTTCCTTCGGGCCTAAAGATCACGCCATTGGGCTAGCTAGGCCCAACAAACATGATTTGAAACTTTTGGGCGCAAAGACGGTGTATCGACGTCTGGTGTATTCTCACGTGTGTATTGACTTCCCGAATTTTCCGCGTGTGTATTGAAGTTTCGTCGTGTTGGTAATTTCGGATTCATTATTGATTCGAGACCGAATCAATTCGTTTGATAACGAATTTTGGTGTTGAAGGTGTATTATAATTTGCCGATGGTCGAGATGCTAATATTTCCTCATGACGGATTTATTATTTAAAACATTAGGATGTGTCTTTATTTCAGCCCCTTTCTTTTGGATAATTACACATTTAACCCTTTGTATAAAATAAATTTCTCTTTTAGTCCTCAAACCATTTTTCTTGACACTTTAGTATCAAAACTTATAGAAAAGTTATTTTTCAGCTCAAAGATTATTCGGAAAACAGTTTTAGTCCACCAAATGAAATTTTTCTCGGCTAGAACCCTCATTTTCGCAGTTTTTACACTTTTGGCGCAAAATAGAAATTTTTTGCATTTTTGGTCCCTTTTAAATATGAAAAGCATTTTTAACCCTTGAAATGAACTTGGAGCGCCAATAGTCCCCTGTTTTACAGAAAATCACAGTTTCAGCCCCTCTAATTTGAAAATCTCGCATATTGGGCTTTATTGGGCCGAAAAATTCATTTTTGGCCCATTATGCTTAAAAATTCACATTTTAATCCTTCCAAAGAGTAAGTTTCTGGAAAATACCTTATTGAAACTGTTTTGACTCATCTCATCCATCAGAATTTGTATTTTGTCATTTTGGGCCCTTTAACTTTATATTTTCAACATTTTGAGTCCAAAAATGGGGTTTTAGCCCAATGAGTTCATGTTAACCAACTTGGTTATTTCTCTAGAAATGATTTGTGTGTAATAATATGTTTAACACTTGTTTCATACATCCTAATGCAAATCTCGATTTTAAGGACTTTTTGACTAGTTTCAACACCATAATCACATATAAACATGTAAATAAGCATAGAAATCATACAAAGCATACACATAATCATAGATCTACACATTTTCTTGTATTCTCCCCGCACAAAACTTATAAAAACCGAAAATAAGGGGGTATGAAGCTCACCTTTGGGTGTGGTTTCGGTTTTGGAGAAAAGATGGAAGGAAATGAGGTGATTTTCGACCTAAGTAACCCTTCCTTGGAAGATCTCGAATTTAGAGAGTTTCTAGGAGAGTGATCAAGATTTTTACATGGATTAGAAAAAGATTTTGATAAAATAAAGTACCAAAATCATAGATCTTAACTTGATCTTACCTTTAGTAGAGAATTTGTGGAGATAATTTCTTGAATGCTCCATAGATCTCGAAATTATTGAAGAAAGGGTGAGGGGATGTTCTTCAAGACTTAGAGAGGATGAAAGGAATTTTTGGTGAGTGTATGTGTGTGTGTGTTCGGCTGAGAGTGAGAGAGGGAGAAGAAGAGAGACCTTGAAGTGATGTTTGCATGGGTATATGGGATAAGTTGCATGGGAGACCTTTGAATAATTATGAGATGGCAACAAAGGTAAACTCTCCCTTTTCTTTGGGCTTGGGCCGAGATTGGAGAGGGGAGAAGAGATTTTTGGGCTTTAATGCCCCTAAGCCCATATTAGAGTTAATTATGGTTCATAAAATTTAATTTATTTCATTCTAGGCCCAATATGGCCCAAAATGTTGAAATAAATGAATGTGAATCCAATTAGAGCCTATTTAAAGGTTTTAATCCCATGATAGTCAAATTGGAAGCTTATTGGCCCATTGAGTCCAATAAGGAAGTTCTAGTCCAAAATGGACCTAACAAGAACTTCTAGGGATTCCAATTGCTAGATGACTATTTGAAATACTTGTATAGTGTATTTGATTGAAAATTTTGATGTCATGAAGTAAGCATCATACATGCTCTTAAGTTCTTGATTCTACATTTTACTTGAGTGTAGTGATTACACGACATAAAATTTCTAGTTGCGATAGTAGCAGCCTGGACTGTGGAAGAATTGTGTGTTATAGAAATGTATGGATCGTGTAGTGTTTGGCAAATGCTGAGAGGGATGCTGACTGGACTCCTATAAGTCAGTGGGAATTAGTTGAATACCTTTAGTCTTTGTGGCACAATTCGTGAGTTATGGGTTTTATAGTTTACAAAAGCTATGTGCTTGTAGAATTTCACTTAACAATTAAGGTCACATGCAAACTAAAGGTTTTATGTCATACACTTTGAATGGAACATACTATGGACAAAAAAACTAGGTTAACCCTAACATAATCAAAATACAATACAAGAACTAGGTTTACATACCTTTGATTCTTTGTAGTAACCAAATCACTTCAATCCTTCCTTCGAAGAGCTTGGAAAGCTAGCACCAAAATTATGATGCCTCTAATGGCTCACACCCTGTTTAACGTTTAGCTAACTTAGGGACAAAGCAACATTTCAATGATTACATAATAGATTTAATCCGAGTTCAAATCATATCCTTATCTACTACTAGGAGGCTTCTGGAAATCCTAAAAGTGCTCCCAAAACTGTCCATATGATGGTAGGTTTTATAATTGCATTTCCTTGCTTAATTATGAACACTTACAATTCAACCGTTGCACCTTTAATTAATTCAATGAATTGTGGATCAATTCCGATTAATAATTAATCAATCCTAATTGATTTCGTATTAATTTATTAATCATCTAAATTAACAAATCAAATATTTAACAATTGATCTCATATTAATTATTAATCACACATAATAAATTAAGAAATCAACTATGTATTTCCAATTAATATGTTAATCATATAATATACTAACAAATCATTTCCTCATACTTTCAAATTAGTTTATTAATCATATAATAATCTAATAAATCATCCTCTCTCTACAAATGTCATTCTAATCAAGTTTTAGTTATGAGGTTAACCCAAAAAGGATTTTGATTCTACTTAAAAGAATATACAAATTTAATTATGACCTTAGACACCTTAATTCAAAAGTCTCCCACTTAGATAAATCTATAACTACAATTGCTAGTATAACCTTGAACCAAACTGCAAAGTGTGCTTTCCAAAGCCATTGTTGAACTCTGGTTCAAATCAATGTTCGCCCTAAGATAAGTAATTAACTATTCCATCATTCTACAAGATATCATATGAAATGAGTCATTGATTACATAATCAACATCATGTTGATTTGGTTGTTTCCTAATTTCCTGATTTGTGATCAAATTCAGAGAACAAAATCGAACTCATAAATTTAGTTTGGACCAAGTGCCTCGTTTTCCTAGATCAACTCAAATCACTGAGGGCCCCAAAGATATCGCTTTTCTTGTTAAGGAAAAAGGAAGTGATAAAGTTCAACTATATAATCATTAATTTTACTCATCAACTCATGCATGGAATTACACTTTATAACACCCAGTTATGAGATACGTTGGAATAAACAATGCAGAATTGATTTTCAAAATATGACTTATATATATTTTTTTGAAGAATAAAAGATATTATCATCTTGCAATCACTTGAGATTAAATCCATGAATTAATCTATAAGTATGGGTTTATCCAATACTTAATATCCCTATTTTCAGGGTACTCATGAATATTGCAACAATTATGCAATGTCCAATCTCTATGGACAATCTACAATCGATTCATGATAGTCTTAATTCACTAAATACTACCAAAAGTATGAACGACTGTGGAATTTTAAATAATATTTAAATTACTCAGGGAAGTAAAACATGAAAGGTGAAATATAATAATAAATTCATTAACTATGGTATCAATCACATTGAATATAAATAATTCCCTGTTATTTAATCATCATCACAATTAAAAATTTATTTGTTATATAATGATTTGAGTAATCAACTAACCACTTGAATGAAATAACACCAGCCATTTCATGTTATAAACATGCATTCTATACCTCTCGATGGTCCTTCCTCCGTAAACATATCAACGAGACATTAATCCAATGATCTCATTTTGAAATTCCAAATTATTATCGATAACTAAAATGTAGTGGAATTGTCTTAATGTGATGTCGAGGTTGTAAAGTCACAATGAGCGAGCCTTCGATATTACAGAGTGTTGCACTAGAACTTGTTACCAGAAACAATTACATGGTTATGTAGTCTCAAATTTAAAGTACACTCCTTCAACTCTTCTCTTGCATTAAAGTATCCAAATTACACGTAGATTCTACAAGCATCTCCCATTATGGAAACATTTCCAAATTTCCATATGACCATCAATTCTGACCAAAAGTTATCTCAATCCAAAACGTGTCACTGTACTCCTTCTCAAATAATACCATACTTCCAACTGTCCATAATGATCCAGTCTTTGGTAAACCTTAGAATGTTATTAACAATTGTTTAAAAACTTTAGTCACATGAAATTATAATTCTTTTCACACAATGCTAAAAGCATTTGAAAATAATAATAATTGAATATTATATCATATATGATTGATCCCATATCCAAAGCATTTGTGAGTTGACTCATTATTACAAGGGTCTAATATCTTTTCATTTCTTGCTTTAATATTTCCATATTTGGAACCTCCAATGTTTAAACATTTTAACATGCTATTCATATATGTCTTTGATTATGTTATATTAAACCATTTAACCTAAAAGTTTAGATTCAGAATGAAGTATGATTGCCCTCTCCCTTAAGTTCACTATAGCAAAACAATTCCCGCACTTTGAAATTTGCAAAAACAGAGACATTGTTTCCTACAAACAATATTGTCGTCGTGCAATACCATCATAACAATTATGCTCTCACTAGATTTGAAATGTACCAAGAAATCAAATGGAATTCTAGAAATCAATATCCTTTTACTTTCTTACAGAAGTGCAGATTTCTATTATGTGATGCCTCATTAAATCCCTAACTAAATTTTCAAGCTGATACACCTTAGTTGGATAGTGTGCGTGTGTGTGTTTGTGTGTTTGAACCCTTCAAGATTGAAAGTTATATCTCTTGAATGTTCAAACAATTTCTTGTCATTTCTTACTGTTCGAAATATAAAGAGGGATGTCGTAATCATATTGTGAATTTTAGAATGCAATTTACAAAACCAATATCCAAATTGATCTCTATTAGATCTTTAAAATCTATCAGTGAAAGTATTTCTTCATAATCATTTTCATGAATTAGAGCGAAATCTTTGCCACATAGATTTCAAGGTTCATAATGTAGGGTTTTGAGCATTCTAACACTCCTAAGGTGTACATGCAACCCTAAATACATTGGATCTATGTTTTCTCTATTATACATGCAAACATGAATATTCCAAGGTATTACCCTGACTAGCATATAATCATATGTTACTTGCATAATAAACCTAGATAGGATTACATACCTTTTTTCTTGTGGTTGATTCCTTGGAGCTTTAAGAGCCTAACACCAATAATGTGAGTGCCTCAAGTGGAATCACAAATCACCAAAACAACTTGGAAGAACTTTGAGAGAATATGGAGATGACTAAAGTCGGCCACCATTTCTTTCACCCATACTAGTGCTAATTTTCTTAGCCAAGGACCCCTTTATATATTATGGAGGATTAGGGTTACATCCATGTAAACCCTAATACCCATGACCTTTCATTTACATAGGATCCATGGGTTAAAAGCTCCATGGACATCCATACACTCTTAGCCCATCCTAAATAAACCTTGGCCCATTCCATATATATATATATATATATATATATATATATATATATATATATATATATATAAGAGTCCATATTTAATTAGCCTCTTTTGACTACTAAATTAATTCCAAATTAATTCTTCATCAATACTAATTAAATAATATGATTTCATATTAATATATTATAACTTATAAGATATTAATAAATCATAAGTATCCTTTTCACATAAGTCTATCCATACAAATTGTTCCGGTGAAGTGCAACCCAAATGGACCATGTCGGGTCGGGTCAAGTCATACCGATTATATTTATGGACTTAGACACTAATCCAACAGTGTCCTACTTTGATAAGTCTAATAACTATTATTGCAAGTACGACTTCATAACCCGACTAGCAATCGTAGCTCTTAAAGTCGCTGTTTAACTATAAACAAGTCAAATAACACATCCATTAGATAAGTGATCATATATTCCTCCATTATAGATATCATATGGACTGAAACATGGATTATAATTATTCTATGTCACACCCCGAAACCGAAGGCTGACACGTTCCGGGGCGGAGGACGTCATGAAGTATCGCAACCAATGCACATAGTAAGCATAGTAAATACAAAACATTACATTACATAGATTCATTACAGTTGTTTGAAAGTACAGTAATACAAGTTTTGTAGATACATAATATTAAACAAAAATAAGAAGTAACTTCCATATGCTCCGTCTTCAGCAAAAGAACATTGGATACCTGTCTAAGGAGAACCTGAGAATACAAGCAGTTTAAAAATCAACATAAAGCTAGTGAGTTCATAAGTGTTTTGTTTTCTGAAAATGAACATGTTTCCTTTAGTTTTCTGAAAAGTTGTTATCCAAGAAAATCCCATATTTTCTGATAAAGACAGTTTAGTTAAAGTTCTGAATTTCCGTTAACTACAACAATGTATAGTTTAATACATAAAACTATATATTGAAAACCACTGGGAATACCATCCAGTACAATAGTAGATATTTTTAATACATAAAAATCTTGATTGAAAACCATGGGAATACCATCCCGTACTAGATATAAGATAGTTTTAATACACAAAAACTATAGATTGAAAGCCATGGGATTACCGTCCTCTGACAACCCGATATTTCAACTCTATGTAATGACCTAAAAAGTCAATTATTGTAACCACTTTTGTGATAATGAAATTAACTTCAAAAATAAAATGTCCAATAAGTTTCTATTTAATTACCTACTGTGATAGATGTCTTTAAACCGTAATCGTACGTAAAAAGAACGCCCAAATCCAACTTCGTATATTGAAGTTATGATTTTTCCAAGTTCAACTTAGCAGCAGGCAGCTAAAAACTCGAATCGGAGATCGAGCAACTTTTTGCCGGAATGACCTAAATGAGAATCGTAGGTCTCGACAATGGTAATTCAGCGGTAAAAAGTCTGGCAAAAACCAACGTCAGATAAAGAAGTTATGAATTTCTAAAGGAATTCCTTAATCACGATATTTTAAAAATAATTAATAAAAATAATTTCGAAATTTGCCGACGGAGTCCAAACGAAAGTTGTAGAGCGTAGTCTCACCTACGCGTGGATATAAAGACCATCAAAAACGGAATTCGTATGAAGAAGATATGAATTTTAAAAGTTTAATAATTAAATTAAATATAAATTTAATTATAAAATCTTGGTAATATCTGAAGAGGAGTCAGCAGATAAGGCCGAAGTACGCCCTGCGTACCCTCGTACGCCTCGCGTACTCAAGGCCTAGGCCTCGGATCGTCCACGTCCCGGTCTATGCGAAGTAGCCTTGTCCCATCTGAAGTCCGAGGCAGTCGAGGACTCGGTCATGCATGACGTACGCGTACGCCCCGCGTACCCTCCTACGCCTTGCGTACCGAGGCGGTTCCAGCCCCTATAAAAGGGATGCGAGGGTTCCGAAGAAAGGGCTCCATTTCTCTCCTATCTTGTGCGTTCTTGCCTCGTTTTCCGTGTCCGTTCTAACCCGCAGCCCCGGTCATTTTGCTCAAGTCCCGAAGGTCGTTTTTACTCCCGAGATTCCCGAGAATCCCGAGGAAATCCGTTTCCCGAGACGAAATTCTGCCCGGTTTCCATCTCGCTTTCTTCAAACCTCCATGTGAGTTCATACCCCTACAACCACACTTTAAATGCTTTTTAAACACTTTTAAAGGGGGGAATACAAGTAAACACACGACTAAAATCGTGTGAAACATCGATCTTTTGGTATACTTTTCATACTGTTGTTTTAACTATCTTATGAAGTCATCATCAAGCAAAACACCTCACAACACAGCTTTACCCTCTTGGGATACAATATGTTTTATAAATAGAAATAATGTTTTATTTATACGATTACATAAAAATACATCATATCAAGGGTAACATTCTTTAATAAATCATTTTATGCATTCAAAGAACTTATGATTTATGCTTTGTCAAACATTGTGAAAAAGGATAAACTTTGCATACAAAACTACTACTTTAATACAGACTTAGTTGAGAATCCTTGAGATGTGTATATCTTCAAATAATACCTTTTTGCTAAAAGGTACCGCTACAACTCCTATCTATAACCAGAGTCTCCCGTTCGGAGAACGTGTCAAATGTGTATAGATCTATACGGGAAGTCATGATCCCGCGCCCTGACTGTTAGCTACAGTCCGTCCTTTGGGGTGACAGTTTGTCATAACGCTACGACGCCTGGAGAATGTCGCTACAGGCATATTATGTTTAGTATGGTTATAAAACTCATCGGATATACAATTATTATAGTACTTCTGATTGATGAATGAGTAGCTATTAAAACTATTCTCCATCTAACAAAATGCAATCTTCTAATAGGTTTTATTATATAAATCTATGCTTTAACCTTCTAAAGCATGTCATTTGCTTTCGGTTTTTAGTCTGGGACATTAGGCTAACTATTACTTTAGGAAAATATGGGATTTTCCTGTATACAAAACAAACAAATAATAGGAAAATAAGGGATTTTCTTGATTCAACTATCTACATTATTCAATACAAATATTCTCATGCATTTCATACTTTCATAAGAAAATAAGGGATTTTCTTGGAAAACATACTCTCCATTTGGAATGGCATACAAATTTTCCAAACCACTTATGAACTCACAAACTTAATTGTTGACACTTTCTCTTTGAAATAACTTGTATTCTCAGCGAACCGCTAAGCAGGTTTGGAAATCAACTTTTGTGGATTAACGCGCTGGCGTTAATTACTTCTTTTGAAAGATGTTTATGTATTTATGTTTTGAACATGTAATGAATACAATTATGTAAACATTTTTAAAACCTTTATATGTGTATGGTGGTGTGTACTTTCCTTTCTATGAACTGTTATGATACTGAATATGACGTCCTCCGCCCCCGAACGTTTCCGCCGTTCTGGTTTAGGGGTGTGACAGATTGGTATCAGAGCATCGTTTATAGTGAATTAAGTACATCAAAACCATTTTTGGTATACAACTATAAACACAACTGGGCAAAAACACTCTGACAAGAGTCAAACTTTTGAAATTAAATTTATTTAGTTTTTGTAAAGTAAGCATGCACTCATTTCATACTAATAACAGTTTCATATCGGGTCATTTTAGAAGGTATTATAAATAAGTTGTGCAGTGCAGGTACGCCTTGGGACATGTAATCGGAACTGGGAAGAATATAGCCTGATCAACTATATTTGTCCGAGAGCCGACTAACGTGTGCCAAGGAGTGTCTGCAGTGGACAACAAATTTAAAACCTATCAAAAGCATATCGTTAAATAATACTAAGGGAGTATTTGAGTATCAACAACCATTAAACTTAAGGGTAAATTTCATGTGCTCTAGCTTATAGTAAATTCTTAACCCTATTCTCGTACAACCCCAATGGCTGGATTCCATCACCCCAATGACCCCTACTACCCCAACCAAGGTAATGGAGGATGGATCGAAGAAGATCCCGAAGAAGACGAAGAACCTATAGAGTTGGATGAAGGAGATGACTCTGGTAAATATTCAGAGCCAGAGGTTATCAATCCACCGGCCCCACAACCTCTCGGCTATGTGAGGAACTTCCAAGGACCCACTCCTTTATGGGGGAGTCACCCCCACCATTGGAGCCAACAACAAAACCTATGCCCTCCCTACGGCATGTGCTGAGACTTCTACGATGTCCGCGACGGAGGTTCAGCTGATCGGGCACTACCAGTAATGGTGGGCAAGCTAGCTAATCAGTCCTACCAATCCGGAGTTCAAGGTAGCCGGATTCGGGATGTCAACGTAGAAGTATAGGTTCACACTTCTGACATCCGTAGGTTGGATAGAATTCAAGACAATGCCCAAATCCAAATCGAGGCATTCCAAGCACAAACGATTGCAGCCCTAGCTAAATTAAGGGAACAACAAGCCGCTTTTGATAGGCGTCTAATGGAATCGAAGCAATCGGATGCGGAGTCAAGCTCCAAGCGCAACCTACATCGCAAGTAGTGCTTGCCAAAATTTCAAATTTTGTTATAAATTAGGACTTCGGATAAAAGTATTATTTTCTTTAAACTTTTTGTAATCGGAGATCTTTAGAAAGGTCAAAATTTTTTGTCTAAACTCGGATGTAACACAACTATATGTTTAATATATATAGGACATATCTCTTTCGTATGTTAATTATGTGCAGTTCATTCAATTCATAAGTATATCTATTCAATCTCCATTTGTAAATCAAGCTCCAGACCCTGTGTTGGTCAAACCAAATTCTTGAACTGTTAAAGAAAGTTAACTCAATATCATTCAACTCTCAACCACCAAAACTTATAATCTCTCATTTTCTTTTGGCAGCGCGATGCCTCCTCGTCCAAACCTAAGGCCCAGACCAGGCACGGCGCCACCACCACCTCCACCACCAACGTATGATCCGGTCATGGTCCAGGCTGCTATCACAGCAGTAGTAACAACAGCTCTCGCTCAAATAAACTCCAATGGAAATGGTGGTACAGGAAGCAGCGTGAATCATTCCAATCGTGGCACAGGCCATGGTCAAGTAAGAGAATGTATTTACGAGGAGTTCTCCAACTCAAAGCCAAAAACTTTTAATGGCATTGTGTCACACCCCGAAAACCGAAGGCGGAAACATTTCTGGGGTTGACTCCACGTTGAGTATCAAATCCAATGTACATAGTAAGTAAAGTGAAACAAACATTACATTACATATTGAAAGTATTACAATTTGTTTCAAAAGACACATTTTATACAGTTGTGATACATAATATAGATATTAACAAAATGAGAGAGCCTTACACGCACACGATCTTGAACCAAGTAAGTCTTCGGGTACCTGTACTATCGTTGACCTGAGAACACAAGCGGTTTGAAAATCAGCATAATGCTGGTGAGTTCATAAGCAGTTTTGTTTTGTGAAAATGTTTATATTTCCCTTTTTGTTTCTGAAAATGTAACACACACCAAGAAAATCCCATATTTTCTTAACAGTTGGTTGTTGTTTCATGAGAGTATTGTATGGTATAGTTATCCGTTACATTGTTTTATGTCTTTAATGTATCAGTGAATTCCCAGGAAAGTCCCATACTTTCCTGAAGTGTAATTATTGTAAAAGATGTAATGTTATTCAGTTGGTTACTCTTGTCAGATTATGTGTAGGTTACCCAGGAATGCCCCATGCTTTCCTGTATGTTTGTTTTCAATGTAAAAGATGTATTCTGTTAGACCTGGTTGTGTACAAGATTTCCCAGGAAGGTCCCATACCTTCCTGAAGGTTGGTTATCATATGTAAAAGATGTAAACTGAATCCTGGTTATCTGTAAAATGTAGTATGTGATTCATTATTACTATTAGTAAATCTCTGTTATCCTAATTGCGAGTTCCATAACCATACTAAAGACTGAACCTGTGGCAATAAGTAGTCCACAACCTTGTGGCAATAAGTAGTCCACAATCCTTATGACTTTCGTCACCCTTGAACCATTTCTGTTCGGCTGTAGCTAGCAGCCAGGTGTGGGGTAGTCAGCCCCGTATAGATCTATACACTCAAGTCACGCTCTCTAAATCCCAGAGATTCTGGTTACGGGTGTAGTCCTCCACTCGCGTATCTCTGTGGACTGTTCGCCGAGGACGTGTCTCCAATCATACGGAATAACAAATTTACTAGTAATAATAGTATGATCCTCCATTCACGTATCTCTGTGGAATGTTACCGAGGACAAGACAGTGTACGAATTATATTGTTCATGTGTTATAATGTCATGCTTTTAACTGATAAAATGTGGAAACCATTTGTGAAATATATATAAAACATAACCGTTTATAAAATCCATTTCACAAATAAATGTTTAAGTGAATTGTATGATCTACTGATTATCAGTTACGTATATTAGTATTAAAAGCATAAGAAATGTGAAACACACACACAAAAAATAAGTTTTGAGTACAAGAAAACCCTTGTACTTTGCTTGTGTTCCCCCCCTGAAAATTGTGAAAAACAGTGAAAAAGGTAGGGGTATAAACTCACCGGACTTGGAAACGTGTCGGTTTTGGATACTAAACGTGTCGGTTTTGGGTGTTTAAATGGCTTACATGGACATGGGAAATGGTTCTAGGATTTGTTCTAAATGCTTGGAATGGATTAAAATCACCAACATGATTAATTTATGGGAGTTTACGGCCTAGCATAGGTTCCTGGCCGTAAACTCCTTAATCCTTATAAAAATGATGCTAAATGTTCTTAAAACAAATCACATGTGATTAATAGGATTATTACAAGACCGGGTATGAGTTTTATGGGACATTTGAGGGGTGTTATGGAGTTTACGGCCCATGAGACCCTCTTCATGGCCATAAACTCTAATATAAGGTGATATAATGTGTTTCAAGGTCTAAAACTTGCATAGAAGGGTCTCTAAAATTCATCTAAAGGCTTTAGGGGTGTTTAGTTTGCATTCTAACACCAAAAATTTTGGAGTTTACGGCCCAAGAACAAGCCTTGGCTGTAAACTCTTAGAAAACCCACAAATGTTGTGTTTAAGTCCCTTAAACTATTTTCGGTTGGTCCCTTGATTTATTCCAAGGCTTTTGGTGGTGTTGGATGGCTTTCTAACACTTTAAAATTGATTTTATGCCTTGTTTCAGGGAGTTTACGGCCCAAGCACTCCCCTTGGCCGTAAACTCACATAATTCCCTCAAAAGTTATGATTCAAGTGTCCAAATGCTATATCCAAGGTCCTATGATTCATATCTAAGCCATAGAAGTGATTTGGAAGGGTTTAAGGGCATGAAAACCCTAGTTTAATGAGTTTACGGCCCAAGAATGGTCCTTGGCCGTAAACTCCTTGAAAATTCACAAAGTTCAAGTTTTAATTGGTTAGAGTCCATATCTTAAAGTCCCTTAGCCATATCTAAAGTCCAATTGAGTTTAGGAAGGAGTTTAAGAGCTTAAAACCCCATAAAATGGAGTTTACGGCCCAAGCTTTCTCCTTGGCCGTAAACTCATGTTTTTGACCCCAAAACTCAATTAATTCATCAATTTGAAGGCTAAAGATGATGGATAACATGCTATAGAGGTTACCTTAAAGATTTGAAGCCTTAAATTTGTGATTTGGACCTTAATTCTAGCTTGGAGGAGAGAGGTTGTAAGAGTTTAGTGAGAATTTGGCCAAAGGCTTCAAATGGAGTCTTAAACATGTTTATATAATGTTCAGGAATTGGACACGATAGAATTCTACCCGATACCGACGTTAAATGAGGTTTTTGGTCGTACCCGATTGAGTTACCGTAACCCGATACGGTAATTTCTAGAAATATTCCGATCACTAAAGTAGGGTGTTAAAATGATTTTCTAAATGTATTAAGACATCCATTAAGTCATTTTAGGTCAATATAAACTAATGACTTAATAAAATGGCGAAATTGGAAACAAAATTTAAGATGACGTCTAGTTGATCGGATCGGATTACAAGTTGTGGTACAAGAAGTGACATGAAATTTCGGGTTGTTACATTATCCCCCCGTTAGAGGGAATTTCGTCCCGAAATTCAAGACAAGAAATAAGATAAAATACAAATCATGGACCTAGAAAGAGTTGTGGATATTTTTGTTTCATCGAGTCTTCTCGCTCCCAAGTGAACTCCGGTCCTCGCTTGGCATTCCAGCGAACCTTCACCAACGGGATGCGACTCTGTTTCGTACGTTTGACTTCTCGATCCATGATTTCAATTGGTTCCTCCACAAAGTTGAGGTTTTCATCGATCTCAATCTCGTCTAATGGAATTACTAGAGTTTCATCGGATAGGCACTTCTTGAGGTTTGAAACATGAAAGACAGGATGGATGTTACTAAGTTCGTGAGGTAAATGAAGCTTATAGGCTACCGGACCAACTCTGGCGATGATTTCAAAAGGTCCAATGTACCTCGGATTAAGTTTCCCACGTTTACCGAAACGTACAGTGCCTTTCCGGGGCGAGACCTTCAACAGAACACGATCTCCAACCTGGAATTCTAGTGGTTTCCGACGATTATCAACGTAACTCTTCTGACGATCACGCGAGGCCTTTAGTCGTTCACGGATTTGGATAATTTTCTCAGTGGTTTCACGGATGATTTCAGGACCAGTAAGTGTACTGCCGGGAACTCGACTCTTGGCTAACTGTATATCTCCTACCTCGGCCCAGCACAGAGGGGATCTGCACTTGCGACCGTATAGGGCTTCGAACGGGGCAGCCCTAATTCTTGTGTGGTAACTGTTGTTGTATGAGAATTCAATCAATGGTAGATGTGCGTCCCACGACTTCCCAAAGTCAATGACACATGCTCTAAGCATGTCCTCCAGAGTTTGGATTGTTCTCTCGCTTTGACCATCAGTCTGAGGATGATATGCCGTGCTCATATCTAGTTTGGTTCCAAGGGCTTTCTGAAGGGATTGCCAGAATCTGGAGGTAAACCTGCTATCTCGATCAGAGATAATGGATACAGGTACACCGTGTAAATGTACTACCTCCTGGATATACATCCGTGCGAGTCTTTCCATCTTGTATGACTCTTTAATTGGAACGAAGTGAGCTGATTTTGTCAAACGATCGACAATCACCCAAATGGTATCATACCCATTCAAGCACTTGGGTAGTTTGGTGATGAAATCCATGGTGATCATCTCCTATTTCCATTCAGGGATCTCGGGTTGTTGGAGTAGACCTGAAGGTTTCTGATGTTCGACTTTGACTTTGGCGCAAGTCAAGCACTTGCCCACGAATGTAGCTATCTCAGCTTTCATGTTTGGCCACCAATATTGTTTCTTGAGATCTAAGTACATCTTGTCAGAGCCCGGGTGAACAGAGTATTTGGTTCTGTGTGCTTCCTCCATGACTAATTCTCTAAATCCTCCGGACTTGGGAATCCAGATTCGATCCATAAAAGAATGGATTCCGTCACTTCTGATCTCAAGTTTCTTTCCCATTCCTCTCAAAGCTTCAGTTGTCATGTTCTCGGGTTTCAAGGCTTCTAACTGAGCTTCTCGGATTTGCATGGGTAGGTTGGAATGGATGGTTATCAACTGACTCTTCACTTTGTTGCTGGTATTCTCCTTTCGGCTAAGGGCATCTGCTACCACATTGGCCTTGCCGGGATGGTAGCGGATTTCACACTCATAATCACTGAGTAGTTCAACCCATCGCCTTTGTCTCATGTTCAGGTCTTTTTGGTCAAAGATATGTTGCAGGCTCTTATGATCAGTAAAGATCGTACACTTGGTTCCGTAAAGGTAATGCCTCCAAATCTTCAATGCAAAAACTACGACTCCTAGCTCCAAGTCGTGTGTGGTATAGTTGACCTCGTGTGTTTTCAACTGTCTAGAGGCATAAGCAATCACTTTTCCTCTCTGCATAAGCACACAGCCTAATCCTTGAGTAGATGCATCGCAGTAGACAACAAAGTCCTCTGTCCCTTCGGGTAGGGATAGGACAGGCGCACTGCACAACGCTTTCTTCAACGTTTGAAATGCGGTCTCTTGTTTATCACTCCAACAAAAGGGTACACCTTTCTGTGTTAGAGTGGTTAGGGGTTTGGCGATTCGGGAAAAGTTTTGGATGAACCTTCGATAATAGCCAGCGAGACCCAAGAATTGTCGGATTTCTGTGGGTGTCTTCGGTGCTGACCAATTCTCTATTGCCTTAATCTTGGAAGGATCAACATGAATACCTTCCTCACTTATCACATGACCAAGGAAGGTTACCTTCCGAATCCAGAACTCACATTTTGAAAATTTCGCGTATAACTTCTCAGATCGCAGGGTCTCCAACACTAGTCTCAAGTGTTGTTTGTGGTCTTCTTCACTTCGGGAATAGACGAGTATGTCATCGATGAATACTATGACAAACTTATCCAAATAAGGACGACACACCTGGTTCATCAGATCCATGAACACTGCCGGTGCGTTGGTTAAACCGAAGGGCATCACTACGAACTCGTAGTGTCCATATCGAGTCCTGAAAGCTATTTTGGGCACATCACTTTCATGAACTCGCAACTGATGGTACCCTGACCAAAGGTCTATCTTAGAGAAGTAACTGGCTCCCTGGAGTTGATCGAAAAGGTCATCTATTCGTGGAAGAGGATATCGGTTTTTGACTGTCAACTTGTTTAGCTCACGATAATCAATACACATACGAAAGGATCCATCCTTCTTCTTGACGAACAAAACCGGAGCTCCCCAGGGTGAGGAACTCGGTCTAATGAATCCTTTGTTAAGCAACTCGTTAAGTTGACTGGATAACTCCTGCATCTCTGCTGGAGCTAAGCGATACGGAGACTTCGCTACAGGAGTAGCCCCAGGAATTAGGTCAATACGGAACTCGACCTGACGTTCGGGAGGAATTCCTGGAAGCATTTCGGGAAACACATCAGAAAAATTACAGACCTCGGGGATGCTCGCGAAGTTTTTAACTTCTTGATTCTTGTTGATTACATGGGCTAAGAATGCAACACACTCCTTACGCAGGAGTTTCTGAGCTTTGATGCAGGAAATGATATGAAGGTTGGAACCGAGTTTATCGCCATAGATCACTAGAGTTTGACCCGAAGGAAGATTAAGACGGATGGCTTTTTCGAAGCAAAGGATATCTGCATGATTGGGGCTCAACCAATCCATGCCAATGATGACATCAAAGCTCTTTATGGATATGGGCATAAGATTGATAGGAAACGAATGGTCGTTTAAGGTGAGAATGCAATCTACGAATACTTTACTCACACTCTCTTTCTCTCCATTTGCCATTTCGACGGTAAATATTTCGGTTAGAGGTTAGGAATCATGTTTTAGGTTATGTTTGAATGCATGACTAATAAAACTTCTTTCAGCGCCCGAATCGAAAAGAATATTAGCATACGAGTTGTCGAGAAGAAACGTACCCGAGACAACATTTGGATCGGCAACTGCTTCTTCTCATCCCATAGCAAGGACCCTTCCTGTGTTGCCAGCAGTAGTCTTCTTGGGGCAGCTCCTTTTAAAGTGCCCGGCCTCACCACAGTTATAACAGGCTTGACGAACGCCTGTTCCAGAAGATTGATTTGCTGACTGAGTCGGAGCTTTGCAGTATCGAACAGTGTGTCCCTTCTTACCACAATTTGTACAGGATAGTTCTCGACAGGGACCAGGGTTGTGGTGATACTTGCATTTTTCACAAAGAGGGAGGTTACCAACATATCGGCTGGTAGGAGTTGGTGTTGTGGATCCCACAACAGAAGCAGCAGCTACGGGGGAAGTAGCAGCATGAATTGCTACTGTTTGTTGTCTTTTGGAGGAGCCTTGGGAAGATTGACCCTTTTTTTCTTCCAGAATTTCCTCTTTTCACCACTCCTTTTAGTCGGCTCAGAAGTGGTAGTGATTTCCTTAACATCGTCGCTGTGATCAATCAGAATTTGAGCTAAAGTCTTGGCACTATCGTAAGTATTCGGACGAGCAGCCAAAACATGACTCTTTGTCGGTTGAGATAACCCCCAAACGAACCTTTCGATCTTTTTGTTTTCAGGAGTGACTAATCCCGGGCAGAGAAGTGCGAGATCATCAAATCGGGAAGTATATGCAGCAATGTCAGAATCTTTCATCTTCAAGTTCCAGAGCTCATGCTCTAATTTCTGCATTTCGCCACGGAGGCAGTACTCAGCAATGAGAAGTTCTTTCATGGCCTCCCAGCCCATGGCATTGGCTACGGGTAAGGTCAGAGATTTGACTCGGCCATTCCACCAAGTCAAGGCTTTATCATCGAAGGTACAGGCCGCCAATTTAACTTTATCAGACTCAGCACAAGCACAGATTTCGAAGATGGACTCGATTTTCTCGAACCATCGGGATAAGGAAATGACACCTCCAGTTCCATTAAAGGATGTTGGCTTCGCGTTCATAAAATCCTTATAGGAACTTCCTCTTTGGTGCCCCTGACTACTTTCAGGGTTTTGAGATTGAGGACCACCTCCTGAACCATTAGAGTTCATTTGCGACATAGCCGCTACCATTGCAGCTGTCATCATCGTCTGGAGTGATGTTAGGTCAAACTGGAGAGGGGGTGGCGGCGAAGAGGGATTGTCGTTGTTCTTTGAGCTGGGTCTTTTTCTTGGAGGCATCTTGATCTAAAAAGATCAAGAAAGAGAGGATCATAAGTCCTCTGAATTGAATCAAGAGATAAGGGACAGGAGATATCTCTTTAAGGCAAATATAGCATCATACTAAGCGATAAAGCAGAAAGAAGTTATCAAGATAGAACATTTTATCGCTAGAGTAATAATCAAGGAATAACGCGTATACAAGAATTTCTACAAAGGATTGGCTCGAGAAATACTCCCATAGTATTTCATGGTTCGCTGCAGCGACGATTTGTTGTTTGGGATATTGGGTAAGTTTTAGGCATGCCACGTACCACAATCACTCCCAGGCACATGTTGGCCGTGCCTCGAATGAATATAGTTGGCCAGACTATATTGACCCTAGACACGACTACATAACTGCCCAGGTTTAACTGCAATACACAACACCCATTTACTTATGTTTTGTTCTACTTATAAATACGAATCTCGACGGTTCGGTATACTTGTATATTTTTGAAAATACTTGTAGTCTGGAGATACTTTTATTTCAGAGCACTTAGGCCCTTTAGTGTTTATAGTTTTATACCATGTAAGGTTTGGTATACTTTATTCACTATAAACAAGGGCTCTGATACCAATCTGTCACACCCCGAAAACTGAAGGCGGAAACATTTCCGGGGTTGACTCCACGTTGAGTATCAAATCCAATGTACATAGTAAGTAAAGTGAAACAAACATTACATTACATATTAAAAGTTTTACAATTTGTTTCAAAAGACACAGTTTATACAGTTGTGATACATAATATAGATATTAACAAAATGAGCGAGCCTTGCACGCACACGATCCTAAACCAAGTAAGTCTTCGGGTACCTGTATTATCGTTGACCTGAGAACACAAGCGGTTTGAAAATCAGCATAATGCTGGTGAGTTCATAAGCAGTTTTGTTTTGTGAAAATGTTTATATTTCCCTTTTTGTTTCTGAAAATGTAACACACACCAAGAAAATCCCATATTTTCTTAACAGTTGGTTGTTGTTTCATGAGAGTATTGTATGGTATAGTTATTCGTTACATTGTTTTATGTCTTTAATGTATCAGTGTATTCCCAGGAAAGTCCCATACTTTCTTGAAGTGTAATTATTGTAAAAGATGTAATGTTATTCAGTTGGTTACTCTTGTCAGATTATGTGTAGGTTACCCAGGAATGCCCCATGCTTTCCTGTATGTTTGTTTTCAATGTAAAAGATGTATTCTGTTAGACCTGGTTGTGTACAAGATTTCCCAGGAAGGTCCCATACCTTCCTGAAGGTTGGTTATCATATGTAAAAGATGTAAAAGATGTAAACTGAATCCTGGTTATCTGTAAAATGTAGTATGTGATTCATTATTACTATTAGTAAATCTCTGTTATCCTAATTGCGAGTTCCATAACCATACTAAAGACTGAACCTGTGGCAATAAGTAGTCCACAACCTTGTGGCAATAAGTAGTCCACAATCCTTATGACTTTCGTCACCCTTGAACCATTTCGGTTCAGCTGTAGCTAGCAGCCAGGTGTGGGGTAGTCAGCCCCGTATAGATCTATACACTCAAGTCACACTCTCTAAATCCCAGAGATTCTGGTTACGGGTGTAGTCCTCCACTCGCGTATCTCTGTGGAGTGTTAGCCGAGGACGTGTCTCCAATCATACGGAATAACAAATTTACTAGTAATAATAGTATAATCCTCCATTTGCGTATCTCTGTGGAATGTTACCGAGGACAAGACAGTGTACGAATTATATTGTTCATGTGTTATAATGTCATGCTTTTAACTGATAAAATGTGGAAACCATTTGTGAAATATATATAAAACATAACCGTTTATAAAATCCATTTCACAAATAAATGTTTAAGTGAATTGTATGATCTACTGATTATCAGTTACGTATATTAGTATTAAAAGCATAAGAAATGTGAAACACACACACGAAAAATAAGTTTTGAGTACAAGAAAACCCTTGTACTTTGCTTGTGTTCCCCCCCCCCCCCCCTGAAAATAGTGAAAAATAGTGAAAAGGTAGGGGTATAAACTCACCGGACTCGGAAACGTGTCGGTTTTGGATACTAGACGTTGGTTCGGGGTTTGATTACTCGCGATGTCCCTATGAAAAATGAAATAATGCCCATATATATATATATATATATATATATATATATATATATATATATATATATATATATACAATTAGGGATACATTCACTAATCATATGGAACATTACACTCCAATGAGGTTAAACACCTCAAAACGAGCGTTTGGAGTGACCCGGGTGGCATTTAAGGACGTGTAAAGGCACAAGGGACTTGGGACTTGAGTTTACTCTCCACAAGTAAACATTTAAATGAGTTTACACTCACAAAACACACACATACATGAGTTTACGGCCGTAAACTCATGTGGGTGTGGTTTTGGGTGTTTAAATGGCTTAAATGGCTTACATGGACATGGGAAATGTTTCTAGGATTTGTTCTAAATGCTTGGAATGGATTAAAATCACCAACATGATTAATTTATGGGAGTTTACGGCCTAGCATAGGTTCCTGGCCGTAAACTCCTTAATCCTTATAAAAATGATGCTAAATGTTGTTAAAACAAATCACATGTGATTAATAGGATTATTACAAGACCTAGTATGAGTTTTATGGGACATTTGAGGGGTGTTATGGAGTTTACGGCCCATGAGACCCTCTTCATGGCCGTAAACTCTAATATAAGGTGATATAATGTGTTTCAAGGTCTAAAACTTGCATAGAAGGGTCTCTAAAATTCATCTAAAGGCTTTAGGGGTGTTTAGTTTGCATTCTAACACCAAAAATTTTGGAGTTTACGGCCCAAGAACAAGCCTTGGCTGTAAACTCTTAGAAAACCCACAAATGTTGTGTTTAAGTCCCTTAAACTATTTTCGGTTGGTCCCTTGATTTATTCCAAGGCTTTTGGTGGTGTTGGATGGCTTTCTAACACTTTAAAATTGATTTTATGCCTTGTTTTAGGGATTTTACGGCCCAAGCACTCCCCTTGGCCGTAAACTCACATAAGTCCCTCAAAAGTTATGATTCAAGTGTCCAAATGCTATATCCAAGGTCCTATGATTCATATCTAAGCCATAGAAGTGATTTGGAAGGGTTTAAGGGCATGCAAACCCTAGTTTAATGAGTTTACGGCCTAAGAATGGTCCTTGGCCGTAAACTATTTCAAACTTCACAAAGTTCAAGTTTTAATTGTTTAGAGTCCATATCTTAAAGTCCCTTAGCCATATCTAAAGTCCAATTGAGTTTAGGAAGGAGTTTAAGAGCTTAAAACCCCATAAAATGGAGTTTACGGCCCAAGCTTGCTCCTTGGCCGTATACTTATGTTCTTGACCCCAAAACTCAATTAATTCATCAATTTGCTTAAGATGATGAATAACATGCTAGAGAGGTTACCTTAAAGATTTGAAGCCTTAAACTTGTGATTTGGACCTTAATTCTAGCTTGGAGGAGAGAGGTTGTAAGAGTTTAGTGAGAATTTGGCCAAAGGCTTCAAATGGAGTCTTAAACATGTTTATATAATGTTCGGGAATTGGACACGATAGAATTCTACCCGATACCGACGTGAAATGAGGTTTTTGGTCGTACCCGATTGAGTTACCGTAACCCGATACGGTAATTTCTAGAAATATTCCGATCACTAAAGTAGGGTGTTAAAATGATTTTCTAAATGTATTAAGACATCCATTAAGTCATTTTAGGTCAATATAAACTAATGACTTAATAAAATGGCGAAATTGGAAACGAAATTTAAGATGACGTCTGGTTGATCGGATCGGATTACAAGTTGTGGTACAAGAAGTGACATGAAATTTCGGGTTGTTACACATTGGGGGAGTCATTACACTAATGCAATGGTTCGAAAGGACCGAAACAGTCTTCGAGATCGGCTCATGCCAAGAAACAAGCAAGGTTATGTTCGCTGCTTGCACCTTCATAGATCGAGCCCTCATTTGGTGGAAAAGCCATGTGAATTCTGTGACTCTCACTGTCGCCAACGCCATGAGTTGGGAGGATCTGAAGGTTCTACTACTGGAAGAATACTACCCAAGAGGCGAAGTGCAAAAGCTTAAGCAAGAGCTCTGGAATCTGAAGATGACCGGGTCTGATCTAGTCGCCTACACAGCTAGGTTCAACGACCTCGCTGCATTGTGCCCTACCATGGTCAACCCAGAATCAAATAAAGTTGAAAGGTACATTTGGGGGTTGTCACCCCAGATTCAAGGGCATTTCCTAGCTTCCAACCCTATTACCTACAACTGCGTTAAATGCCTGGCTCAGCGACTCATCGACCATGGGGTAAAAAAGGGTACCATTGCAGCAACCGCCAATCCATCTAAGGAGGCACAGGGCCAGAGTAGGCCTTGGAACAAGAGAAGGGGACAAACCCTACAGGAGAACCCCAAGAAACAACAAGTAGTAGCAATCCACACTATTACTGTACCTACCAACACTGCCCCCACAAGCTCATACAATAGGAAACTTCCGAAATGCAACCAATGCAACTTCCACCACCACGGTCTCTGCCGTGACCTCCAATGCACTAGGTGCAATAAAAAAGGGCATACAACACGCTACTGCAAAGAACCGACACAACAATCCGCCCCCGCTGCTAATACCGATGTAAGTCGCGCCTACTTTGAGTGCGGAGACATGGGGCACTACCACAGGGACTGCCCGAAGGCAAACAACAGGAATACCGGCGGAAGGGGCCGAGTATTTGCAATGGGACAAGATGAAGCCGTTGCGGACCCCACTGTTGTTACGGGTATGTTTCTTCTTGATAACTCGTATGCATGCATTTTGTTTGATAGTGGAGCGGAGAGAAGTTTTGTGAGTCACGATTTTAAAGGCCTGCTAAAGCCATTACCACAATCATTAAGTGAACCATTTATAGTAGAAATGGCCAACGGTAAAACCGAAGGCACTAAGGAGATATACTTAAACTATACCCTAACTCTAAACAATAATCCCTTTCCAATCAACCTCATGCTAGTCTCGATTAAGAGTTTCGATTTCATCATTGGCATGGATTGGCTGAGTTCTCATCATGCTGACATTTTATGTTACGATAAGGTCGTTCGCCTTCATCTGCCAACCGGCGAAACTTTCTTTGTCTTGGGCGACAAACCTAGTACCACTCTTCGTATCATCTCAAACATCCAAGCTCAGAAGTGCCTACGCAAGGAGTATCACGCGTTTCTGGCACATGTCGTGGATGTGAAACGCGAAGTCCACGACGTCAAGAATGTGCCTGACGTATGCGATTTTCTAGACGTTTTTCCCGAGGACCTTCCAGGAATACCACCCGCGAGACAAGTCGAGTTCAGAATCGATCTGGTTCTCGGATCTACCTCAGTAGCCAAAGCGCCCTATCGGTTAGCTCCGACGGAGATGCAAGAGCTATCCAGCCAACTGAATGAGCTACTCGGAAAAGGATTCATCAGGCCGAGCTTCTCGCCTTGGGGAGCACCCGTATTATTCGTGAAAAAGAAGGATGGATCATTCCGGATGTGCATCGACTACCGAGGACTCAACAAACTCACCATCAAGAACCGTTATCCCTTACCCCGAATCGACGACTTATTCGACCAACTCCAAGGAGCCAACTACTTCTCCAAGATCAATCTGAGGTCAGGATATCACCAGCTGCGAGTCCTAGAGAGTGATGTTCCCAAGACGGCCTTCCGAACGAGATACGGACATTACAAGTTCGTAGTGATGCCGTTCGGACTAACCAATGCCCCGGCCGTATTCATGGACCTAATGAATCGGGTATGTCGTCCATTCTTGGATAAATTTGTGATAGTATTCATAGACGACATACTCCTTTATTGAAAGAATAAAGAAGAGCATAGTCAACATCTGAGACAAGTCTTAGAGACGTTACAAACTGAGAGACTCTATGCAAAGTTCTCGAAATGCGAGTTTTGGATTAGAAGGGTGGACTTCCTCGGTCACGTGTTCGGCAAGGAAGGAATCCACGTGGACCCATCAAAAATCAAGGCTATCAAAAATTGGTCTGCACCAACTACACCAACAGAGATTCGCCAATTTCTAGGTCTTGCTGGTTATTATTGAAGGTTCATTCAGAACTTCTCCAGCATCGCAAAGCCTCTTACCGCCTTAACTCAGAAAGGGGTGACCTACAACTGGGGAGAAAAACAAGATGCTGCATTTCAAACTTTGAAACATGCCCTTTGCAGTGCGCCCATTCTTTCTCTTCCAGAGGGGACCGAAGATTTTGTGGAGTATTGCGATGCTTCGAAGCAAGGGCTGGGCTGTGTACTAATGCAGAGAGGAAAGGTTATTGCATATGCCTCGCGACAATTGAAAACGCATGAAGTCAACTACACCACTCATGACCTAGAACTTTGAGCAGTGGTCTTCGCTCTAAAAATCTGGAGGCACTACCTATACGGGACCAAGTGCACCATCTTTACAGACCACAAGAGCCTTCAACACATCTTCAACCAAAAGGAGTTAAACATGAGACAGCGACGTTGGGTTGAATTGCTCAACGACTACGAATGTAAGATTCGCTATCATCTAGGAAAGGCAAACATCGTGGCCGATGCCCTTGGTTGTAAGGAGTACTCTGGTCGAAGAGTGAAGTCATTAACCATGTCGATCCATTCGCACCTGTCAGCACAAGTCAAGGAGGCTCAAATAGAGGCCTTGAAACCTGAAAACGTGACAGGTGAGACCCTTAGGGTGATGGACAAGAACCTAGAAATCAAGAGTGACGGAGTACGCTACCTCATGAACCGAATCTGGACGCCCAAGTTTGGTGGGTTCAGAGAGGTAGTTATGAGCGAAGCACACAAGACTCCATACTCCGTGCACCCAGGGTCAGATAAGATGTATCTAGATCTCAAGCAACTCTACTGGTGGCCAAACATGAAAGCAGAGATTGCTATCGATGTGAGCAAGTGTTTGACTTGCGCCAAGATAAAAATAGAACACCAAAAACCCTCAGGTCTACTCCATCAACCTGAAATACCTGAGTGGAAATGGGAACAGATTTCCATGGACTTCATAACGAAACTGCCCAAAACTCAGGGTGGCCAAGATACTATTTGGGTGATCGTCGACAGACTAACCAAGTCCGCTCATTTCTTACCGATCAAGGAAACTGATAAGATGGAAAAACTATCGAGAACCTACATCCGGGAGATCGTACAACTTCATGGAGTGCCGATGTCTATCATCTCAGAGAGAGGCAGCAGATTCACTTCCAGATTCTGGCAATCATTGCAAAAATCCATGGGAACAAGGTTGGATATGAGTACAGCATACCACCCACAAACTGATGGACAGAGTGAGAGAACGATCCAAACCTTGGAAGACATGTTGCGAGCATGTGTAATCGACTTTGGTAAAGCGTGGGATGTTCACTTACCTTTAGTCGAGTTCTCTTATAACAATAGTTATCATACTAGTATCAAGACTGCTCTATTTGAAGCCCTTTACGGCCGTAAGTGCAGGTCACCTCTGTGCCGGACGGAAGTAGGCGACACGCAGTTGGCAAAAGGTCTAGTCCCTGATAGCACCCTCACTGGCCCGGAGATCATCAGAGAAACGACTGAAAACATCGTTCAAATACGAGAACAACTAAAATCCTCAAGGGATAGGCAAAAGAGTTATGCCAACAAAAGACGAAAACCCTTGGAATTTCAGATTGGAGACCGTGTACTGCTAAAGGTCTCACCCTGGAAGTGCATAATACGCTTTGGAAAGTGTGGGAAACTAAATCCTCGGTACATTGGACCCTTCGAAATCATTTCAAGAATTAGTCCAGTGGCTTACAAACTCCAACTTCCAATCGAGCTTAACAAAGTACATCCAGTATTCCACGTATCGAACCTGAAAAAGTGTTTTTCTGACGAAACACTAGTAATTCCACTCGATGAAATCGAACTTAACGAAAATCTTAACTTTGTGGAAGAACCCGTCGAGATCATGGATAGGGAAATTAAACGAACTAAGTAAAGTCGAATACCAATAGTAAAGGTTCGCTGGAACGCTAAGCGAGGACCTGAATTCACATGGGAATGAGAAGATTAGATGCAACAGAAGTATCCGCATCTTTTCCTCAGCCCCTAAAACTTTTATTTTGCATTTAATTTCGGGACGAAATTCCCTCTAACGGGGGGATGATGTGACAACCCGATATTTCAACTCTATGTAATGACCTAAAAATTCAATTATTGTAACCACTTTTTTGATAATGAAATTAACTTCGAAAATAAAATGTCCAAAAAGTTTCTATTTAATTACCTACTGTGATAGATGTCTTTAAACCGTAATCGTATGTAATAAGAACGCCCAAATCCGACTTCGTATATTGAAGTTATGATTTTTCCAAGTTCGACTTAGCAGCAGGCAGCTAAAAACTCGAATCGGAGATCGAGCAACTTTTGGCCGGAATGACCTAAATGAGAATCGAAGGTCTTGACAATGTTAATTCAGCGGTAAAAAGTCTAGCAAAAAACGACGTCAGATAAAGAAGTTATGAATTTCTAAAGAAATTCCTTAATCACGACATTTTAAAAATAAATAATAAAAATAATTTCGAAATTTGCCGACGGAGTCTAAACGAAAGTTGTAGAGCGTAGTCTCACCTGCGCATGGATATAAAGACCATCAAAAACGGAATTCGTATGAAGAAGATATGAATTTTAGAAGTTTATTAATTAAATTAAATATAAATTTAATTATAAACTCTTGGTAATATCCAAAGAGGAGTCAGCAGATAAGGCCGAAGTACGCGCTGCGTACCCTCGTACGCCCCGCGTACTCAAGGCCTAGGCCTCGGATCGTCCATGTCTCGGTCTATGCGAAGTAGCCTTGTCTCATCCGAAGTCTGAGGCATTCAAGGACTCGGTCATGCATGACGTACGCGTACGCCCCGCGTTCCCTCGTACGCCCTGCGTACCGAGGCGGTTCCAGCCCCTATAAAAGGGATGCGAGGGTTCCGAAGAAAGGGCTCCATTTCTCACCTCTCTTGTGCGTTCTTGCCTCGTTTTCTGTGCCCGTTCTAACCCGAAGCCCCAGTCATTTTTCTCAAGTCCTGAAGGTCGTTTTTACTCCCGAGATTCCCGAGAATCCCGAGGAAATCTGTTTCCCGAGACGAAATTCTGCCCGGTTTCCATCTCGCTTTCTTCAAACCTCCATGTGAGTTCATACCCCTACAACCACACTTTAAATGCTTTTTAAACACTTTTAAAGGGGGGAATACAAGTAAACACACGACTAAAATCGTGTGAAACATCGATCTTTTGGTATACTTTTCATACTGTTGTTTTAACTATCTTATGAAGTCATCATCAAGCAAAACACCTCACAACACAGCTTTACCCTCTTGGGATACAATATGTTTTATAAATAGAAATAATGTTTTATTTATACGATTACATAAAAATACATCATATCAAGGGTAACATTCTTTAATAAATCATTTTATGCATTCAAAGAACTTATGATTTATGCTTTGTCAAACATTGTGAAAAAGGATAAACTTTGCATACAAAACTACTACTTTAATACAGACTTAGTTGAGAATCCGTGAGACGTGTATATCTTCAAATAATACCTTTTTGCTAAAAGGTACCGCTACAAGTCCTGTCTATAACCAGAGTCTCCCGTTCGGAGAACGTGTCAAATGTGTATAGATCTATACGGGAAGTCATGATCCTGCGCCCTGACTGTTAGCTACAGTCCTTCCTTTGGGGTGACAGTTTTTCATAACGCTACGAAACCTGAAGAACGTCGCTACAGGCATATTATGTTTAGTATGGTTTTAAAACTCATCGGATATACAATTATTATAGTACTTCTGATAGATGAATGAGTAGCTATTAAAACTATTCTCCATCTAACAAACTACAATCTTCTAATAGGTTTTATTATATAAATCTATGCTTCAACCTTCTAAAGCATGTCATTTGCTTTCGGTTTTTAGTCAGGGACATTAGGCTAACTATTACTTTAGGAAAATTTGGGATGTTCCAGTATACAAAACAAACAACTAATAGGAAAATAAGGGATTTTCTTGATTCAACTATCTACATTATTCAATACAAATATTCTCATGCATTTCATACTTTTATAAGAAAATAAGGGATTTTCTTGGAAAACATACTCTCAATTTAGAATGGCATACAAATTTTCTAAACCACTTATGAACTCACCAACTTAATTGTTGACACTTTCTCTTTGAAATAACTTGTATTCTCAGGGAACCGCTAAGCAGGTTTGGAAATCAACTTTTGGTGATTAACGCGCTGGCGTTAATTACTTCTTTTGAAAGATGTTTATGTATTTTTCTTTTGAACATGTAATGAATACAATTATGTAAACATTTTTAAAACCTTTATATATGTATGGTGGTGTGTACTTTCCTTTCTATGAACTGTTATGATACTGAATATGACGTCCTCCGCCCCCGAACGTTTCCGCCGTTCTGGTTTGGGGGTGTGACACGTCCCGTACTAGATGTAAAAACCATGGGAATACCATCCCGCACTAGATATAAGATAGTTTTCATACACAAAAACTATAAATTGAAAGCCATGGGATTATCGTCCCGTACTGGATATAAAACCATGGGAATACCATCCCGTACCAGATATAAAGACCATGGGAATACTATCCCGTACTAGATATAAAGACCATGGGAATACCATCCCGTACTAGATATAAATTCTATATATCAAAGATATATATGAAAATAAAATCCATGAATAAACTTATATTAATACGTATTGTGAGTCGGGAAACCATGCTAATACGACAACGAGACCTCCTTGACGTTAAGGTGTGCCCGCCTAACTGTAGCTAGCAGTTAAGGTGTGGGATTGTCAGTCCCGAATAGATCTATTCACAAATTCCATGCTCTCCCTCCAGGAGACTCTGGTTACACTTCCGGGGAGGATTTACTGATAACCCAAAGGGTTTGATGAAGATAATCTCACAAGCTAGTATTAAATTATTCACGGCGTTCTCGGATGTTATCTAACATAATAATCGTTTTGAAACATAATACAGTATAAACAGTTTATTATAATGAAGTTATCTGGCATAAGACTCTAAATTAAACATAGATAAACTGAATCAGACATAGCTTATCTATTAACTTTACATAAATCTGTGCTCGTAAAAAAAGAACTGAAGATCCAAAATTATTCCCATAATAATTTGATTGTTTCCTTTACTGTAATTGAAATCTACTTAGTTATATTCAGTAAAACATCCCTTATGCTCCGCATAAACGGGGTAACGATATCTAAAGGTTTGCTAGATATTTATAGAAATACACTAGTTTTAGGTTTTGAAAACATTTATTGTTTGCTTGTACTCCCCCCTGAAAACATTGAAAAACACGGAAAAAGGTGTAGGGGTATGAACTCACCAGATGAGAGATGTGTCGGTTGGATGCTAATGGTCAGTTCATGGCTTGAAAAACGTGAGGTTCCTATTAATATGAAGAGATACATAATTTGTATCTAATTAGACCTTGTTCTATTAATTAATTAAGAATAAACACTTCTAGACGTGAAAACACTTCAATTCAAGTCTTTGTGTGACCCGGGTGGCATCTACGGACGTGTAGGACATAGATAATGAGTTTGCTCTTCAAGAGTAAACTCCTTATGGAGTTTACGGACCTAAGACCATGTCCACATGAGTTCACAGCCGTGAACTCATGGATGATGGGTTTTAAGGTGTTCAAGGGTCAAATATCACTTGGGGAATGTTGCTAGGATTTAATCTAAGGCATAGGAAGGAATTAAACCACCAAAGGAACCATCAAAGGGTGTTTATGGCCCTAAACTAGGAGTTTATAGCCGTAAGCTCCTATACCTTCCTTCTCTTAATGATTTGGTGGCCTTAGATCAATCACATGTGATTCAAACTAATTTTACAAGCCTTAGAATGGATTTATGGCATTATTTGGCTAATGTATAGGAGTTTACGACCCATGAACCCATTCTTGGGGGGGTTTATGGCCGTGAACTCACTATGGATTGGTTTCTATCAATTTTAAGTTCTCTAACTCGATTGTGGTTACTTGTAGACTTTATTCCAAGGATCTTGAGGTGTTTAAGGGGCATCTTAACACCCTAGAATGAGTTTACTCCCCATGAATTGGTGTTTACGGTCCAAGCATGTGCTTGGGCCGTAAACCCTCATTTACCCACTAAATAATGAGTGCTAGGTGTTCAAAGTCCATTCCATTAAGTCCTTATGTCATTTCTAAGCTCCATAAGTGGTTTGAGAGGGTTTTAAGGCTCGACAACCCATCTTATATCACGGCCCATGAGTGTTCCAGGGCCGTAAACACATGTTTACGGTCCTAAATCATAGATTAAATACGAATTTGAAGGTTGAAGAGGTTATACAATGAGTTAGGATGGTTACCTTGATGATTTGAAGCTTGATTTTGGGTAATTTTGGACCTAGGATTGAGTTGTAGAGAGAGAGTATTGAGAGAGGATGAAAAGCTTCAAAATGATGTCATTTGAGCTTTATATATGGGCTGAGTTTAGGACACAGTGGAATTCTACCCGATACTGACATTATACGATGCTTTTGGTCACACCCGATAAAGTTTTCGTAACCCGACGGGGTCATAATAAACATATTAATTTAGAAAAATTAGCCCAAAAACGAAATCGGCACAAATCACTAAAGACGGGTTTTACGGACGGAACGGGTTACAGCGATGGAGCAAAACTTCGGGTTGTCAGATTATCCCCCCGTTAGAGGGAATTTCATCCTAAAATTCAAACTTTAGATACGACTCAAAGATTTGGAAAGAGACACGGATACTTCTGTTTCATCGGGTCTTCATGCTCCCAAGTGAACTCGGGTTCTCACATGACATTCCAGCGAACCTTCACTATCGGGATGCGGTTTTGTTTCGTACGTTTAATCCCTCGATCTATGGTTTTGATTGATTCTCTCATGAAGTTCATGTTTTCATTGATCTCGGTTTCATCAAAGGGATCACTAGGGTTTCATCGGGTAGACACTTCTTAAGAATAGAGACATGGAATACAAGGTGGATGTTGCTAAGTTTTGAAGGTAGTTGGAGTTTGTAGGCTACGGAATCGATCCTAAAGAGGATCTCGAAAGGTCCTATCTACCTCGGATTAAGTTTTTCTGCGCTTCCAAAGCGTACCATGTCTCTCCAGGGCGAGACCTTCAACAGGACACGGTTTCCAATCTAGAATTCTAAGGGTTTTCGTAGTTTATCGGCGTACACTTCTATCTATCTCGTGAGGCTTCTCAGTCGACCTCGGATCTGGATGATTTTCTTGGCGGTTTCATGGGTGATTTTAAGTACTAGAGAAGGCACTGTCAGGGAAATGGTCTCTTGCCTAGCTGCGCGTCCTCTATCTCGGTCCAACACATAAGGGATCTTGTACTTGTGACCTTAGAGGGCTTCAAACGAGGTAGTCTTAATGCAGGTCTATGATGATTCAATCAAGGGTAAATGGTTGTTCCACGGTTTTTCTGAAATCAATGACACAATTCCTTAGTATGTATTCTAGGGTCTGGGTAATTCTCTTACTCCGTTCGATAGTCTGAGGATGATATGTCGATCCCAAGTCCAACTTAATTCTGAGAGCTTTTTTAAAGGACTGCCAAAACTTGAGGTAAACCTGCTATCTAGTTCAGAGATAATGGATGCAGGTACACCGTGTAGTCGGACTATCTCTTGGATGTAGGTTCGTGTGAGTCTTTCCATCTTGCGGCTTGAACTCTTCTTTTCGGCTCAGGATATCTGCTACCACATTGGCCTTGCCGGGATGGTAGCGGATTTCACACTCATAACACTGAGCATCTCTACCCATCGTTGTTTCCTTATGTATAAGTCTTTCTGTGTTAGAGTGGTTAGGAGTTTGGCGATTCTGGAAGAATTCTGGATGAACCTGCGATAGTAGTCAGCGAGACCTAAGAATTGATGGGTTTTCTGTGTGTGTCTTCGGTGCTGAAATTTCTCTATCGTCTTAAATTTTGGACGGGTCAACATGTATGCCTTCCTTGCTTATCACGTGACCAAGGAAAATGATTAGGTCGAAGGGTATCACTACGAACTCGTAGTGTCCATATCGAGTCCTGAATGCTGTCGTGGAAAAATAATTCTCGCGAACTCAAAGCTGATGGTACCCTGATCTGAGGTCTATCTTCAAGAAATAATTGGCTACCTGAAATTTGTCGAAAAGGTCATCTATTCGAGGAAGAGGATATCGGTTTTTTGACGGTCAAACTGTTCAACTCGTGGTAGTCTATACACATCTGAAAGGATCCATCTTTCTTCTTCACAACAATACCGAGACTCACTAGGGTGAGGAACTTGGTCTGATGAATCCTTTGCTGAGTAGCTCATTAAGCTGACTAGAAAACTCTTGCATTACTGTTGGCGCTAATAAATACGGGGGCTTGGCTACGAGGGTAGCTCCGGGAATTAGGTTGATGCGAAACTCAACTCGACGCTCAGGAGGAATTCTTGGAAGCTCTTCGGGAAAAGACACCAAGAAAGTTGCAGACTTCGGGGATGCAACTTCCTGTTTCTTGATGGTCACATAAGCTAGGAATTTATGGCACTCCTTTCTGGGAAGCCTTTTGAGCTTTGATGTAGGAAATGATATGAAGATTTGAGCTAAACTTATCGCCATAGATCGTGAGAGTCTGACCAGAGGGAAGGTTGAGACGGATGGCTTTTTCGTAAATAAGGATATCCGCATGATTGGAACTCAACCAATCAATGCCAATGATAACATCAAAGCTCTCTATGGAAACTGGCATTAGGTCGATAGGAAAGGATTGATCGTTTAGGGTAAGGGTACAGCCTATGAATCTATCGTTGACGTATTCTTTCTCACTGTTAGCTATTTCGACGGTAAATGGTTCGGTTACTAGACGAGGACTATGTTTAAGTTGACGTTTGAATGATTAGCTACTAAGAACTTCTTTAATACTAGATTTGAAAAGAATACGAGTATATGAATTGTCAAGAAGAACTATACCCGCGACGACGGAGGGATTGGCGACTGCATCCTCCGGCTTTATAGACAAAGTTATCTCAGTGTTGCTAGTTGTTGCTGCTTTGGGGCAGTTTCTCATATAATGCCCGACTTCACCGCAATCATAGCAGCCTGACTGATACCTACTCTGAAAGCTTGACTGGTCGATTGGGTTGGTGTTCTGCAACTTTGCGCGAGGTGACCCCCCTTGCCATAGCTTTTGCAAATCTTCTCTCGGCATGGGCTGGAATCGAGATGATGATAACTGCACATATTGCACCAAGGGAGGTTACCCGCATACCTAGTGATAGGTGCTTGAGCTGTAGACACAGCAACAAGAGTAGTGGCAGCTTGGTCTGCTTCATTTTCATGCCTCTTGGAGGGTCCTTGTGAACTCTGACCCTTTCGCTTCTTTTTCCAGATAACCTTTTTACTCTCATTCGCTCAGTCTAATGCTCCTGAACATTTTCATGGTTTTGAGGGTAAGTGTTACTTCCTGGTCCACTGAACCTGGTAGGGTACAATAATGTTATTTTAGCCGTCACTGCGGCAGTAACAGCTGCCTGAAAGAGAACAGGGTCGAACGAAGGAGAATATGGTGGCGTAGAGTTGTTGTTCCTAGAGCTGGGTCCTTTCTTTGGAGGCATGATGATCTAAAATGATTAAGAAAAAGAGGATGGTAAGTCCTCTGAATTGAATCAAGAGATAGGATATAGGGGATATCTCTTTATGACAGATATAAGGTTCCATAAGCGATAAGCAGGAAAGAGTTATCAAAGCAGATAAACTATCGCTAAAGAAGGAACGAGTAGCAATACTCGGAATGAATTTCTACAACATACTCGGCTTCGACTAAAATAATCCCCTAGTATTTTATGTTTCGCTGTGACGACGACTCGTTGTTTGGGTATTGGGTAAGTTTTAGGCATGTCACATACCACGATCACTCCCAAGCATATGTTGGCCGTGTCTCGAATGAATATAGTTAGCCAGGCTATATTGATCCTAGACACGACTACATAACTGTCCAGGTTTAACCGCAGCATACAACACCCATTTACTTATGTTATGTTCTACTTGTAGTTACGGATTTCGGCAAATAATTATACTTGTATACTTTTGAAAATACTTATATTTTAAGGTATACTTTTAGTTCAGAGCACTTAGGCCCATCAGTGTTTATAGTCTTATACAATGTAAGGTTTTGTATAGTAGTTCACTATAAACAACGGCTCTGATACCAATCTGTCACACCCCGAAACCGAAGGCGGAAACGTTCCGGGGCGGAGGACGTCATGAAGTATCGCAACCTATGTACATAGTAAACACAAAACATTATATTACATAGATTCATTACAGTTGTTTGAAAGTACAGTAATACAAGTTTTGTAGATACATAACATTAAACAAAAATAAGACGTAACTTCCATATGCTTCGTCTTCAGCAAAAGAACACTGGATACCTGTCTAAGGAGAACCTGAGAATACAAGCAGTTTAAAAATCAGCATAAAGCTGGTGAGTTCATATGTGTTTTGTTTTCTGAAAATGAACATGTTTCCTTTAGTTTTCTGAAAAGTTGTTATCCAAGAAAATCCCATATTTTCTTATAAAGACAGTTTAGTTAAACTTCTGAATTTCCGTTAAATACAACAGTGTATAGTTTAATACGTAAAACTATATATTGAAAACCACTGGGAATACCATCCAGTACAATAGTAGATATTTTTAATACATAAAAATATTGATTGAAAACCATGGGAATACCATCTCGTACTAGATATAAGATAGTTTTAATACACAAAAACTATGGAATTACACTAGTTTTAGGTTTTGAAAATATTTATTTTTAGGTTTTGAAAATATTTATTTTTTGCCAGATATTTATAGAATTACACTAGTTTTAGGTTTTGAAAATATTTATTTTTTGCTTGTACTCCCCCATGAACATATTGAAAAACATAGAAAAAAGAGTATGGGTATGAACTCACCAGACGAGAGATGTGCCGGTTAGATGCTAATTGTCAGTTTAGGGCTTGAAACACGCGAGGTTCCTATGTAATATGAAGCAATACATAATTTGTATCTAATGAAAACTTGTTCTATTAATTAATTAAGAATAAACACTTTTAGACGCGAAAACACTTGACTTCAAGTGTTTGGAGTGACCCGGGTGGCATCTACGGACGTATAGGGCATAGATAATAAGTTTACTCTTCAAGAGTAAACTCCTTAGGGAGTTTACGACCCTAAGACCATGTGCACATGAGTTCACAGCTGTGAACTCATGGATGATGGGTTTTAAGGTGTTCAAGGGTCAAATATCACTTGGGGAATGTTGCTAAGATTTAATCTAAGGCATAGGAAGGAATTAAACCACCAAAGGAACCATCAAAGGGTGTTTATGGCCCTAAACTAGGATTTTATGGCCATAAGCTCCTATACCTTCCTTCTCTTAATGATTTGGTGGCCTTAGATCAATCACATGTGATTAAAACTAATTTTACAAGCCTTAGAATGGATTTATGGCATTATTTGGCTAATATATAGGAGTTTACGGCCCATGAACCCATTCTTGGGGGGGTTTACGGCCGTGAACTCCCTATGGAGTGGTTTCTATCAATTTTAAGGTCCCTAACTCGATTGTGGTTACTTCTAGACTTTATTCCAAGGCTCTTGAGGTGTTTAAGGGGCATCTTAACACCCTAGAATGAGTTTACTCCCCATGAATTGGTGTTTACGGTCCAAGCATGTTTATGTGTTCATGACCCTTGACTGTTCCAGGGCCATAAACACATGTTTATGGTCCTAAATCATAGATTAAACATGAATTTGAGGGTTAAAGAGGTTATACAATGAGTTAGGATGGTTACCTTGATGATTTGAAGCTTGATTTTGGGTGATTTTGGACCTTGGGTTGAGTTGTAGAGAGAGAGTAGTGAGAAAGGATGAAAAGCTTCAAAATGAGGTCATTTGAGCTTTATATATGGGTTGAGTTTGGGACACGGTGGAATTCTACCCGATACTGACGTTATACGGTGCTTTTGGTCACACCCGATAAAGTTGTCGTAACCCGACGGGGTCGAATTTAAAATTTCTCAAATTAATAATTTGGGCCATTTATAACAGTTTCTAAAGGGTTTAGACACTCACTATATCATAATAAACATATTAATTTGGAAAAATTAGCCCAAAAACGAAATCGACACAAATCGCTAAAGACGGGTTTTACGGACGGAACGAGTTACGGCGATGGAGCAAAACTTCGGGTTGTCACATTCTCTCTGTGCATTTGTTGTTTCCCAGTTTTTTATTTATGATAACTGACTAATTGAACAAATCAAAATCAGTCCAGGCTTAGCCTAACACTTAGGGGTGTCATCACTAAATCATCGAGGGGCCCAGAGATATCGCTTTTATCCTTATGAGGTAAAAGGAATCGATAAAATCCTAGTCATATGTTTGTACTAACTACTTGTTGAATCATACACAAAGGCACATTTTATAACATCAAGTTATTGATGCTTTTTCGTACAGTCAATGTATAACCAACTCATAGTTAACAACTCATATCTCTAGGTTTGAAGAATATAAGATATTATCGTCTCATGATTCACTCGTGGAAAAATCAATGAAGTGATTCAAATGTGTGCTGGTTTAATCCAATACTCTAATTTTATTCTAAAATCACTCATGAATAATGCAGCTAAGTCTAGCCACCCAGACAGACTACAAAACCATTCATGATAGTCTTGCCTCAATACCTACTTCTAACGTATGATCGACTATGGATGGTTTGAATAACCTAGTTATTCAGGAAGTCAAAACATGCAAAGTGAAACACAAGAATAATACTAATCCTATATGGCCCCAATACTTTGAGTGTAAATAAAAACCCTTTTATCTAAGCACCATATTGATTACTCACTATTCATTGTATAATGTTTCGATTAATCAAATTAATACTTGAATTAAAACAATATTCATGCCATGCTCCAAGCATGCACACTATGTTTACATACGGTCCTTTTGTTTGTCAAATAGATCAATTGAACATGACTCCAATGATGCTCATTTCACAATCCCAATCCCTTTTGTAAATGTAAGAATACCAAACTCTTGGCATTTACTGTAATATGTTATATTCTAAACTTATATTTAATGATTCTCTTGTAATGACTATGCACAAAAGTCACAAAGACTTGGCAACAGAAATTAAATAGTATTCCAATGGAGATCAATTCCATGTAAACGAAGTCTCATATTCAAAGTACATTCCTTTGAATATCCTTCTTTGCATTAAGTTTTCTAATCTTAAATAGGTTTAGAGAATAACTTCCACCTATTGAAATAATTCCACATTTCCATTTTTTCCATCACTTCTGAACAAGAGTTCCCTCTTTTAAAAATATGTCAAGATGATCCTTTCCAAAGTTTACATTATACTTCCAATTGTCCACGAGCAAGCAATCTTTGGTAAACCTCATATTGTCCTCGAAAATTGTTTAATCATTTTAGTCTATCTGGTTCTATTCCTTTTTCCCTCTTAATTGCATAAGCATTTGCAAAGTTTAAAATGGATGTAATCGATCCTATACCCGAAGCATATGGAACATGATTCATGCTATAAAAAAATTTATTTGCCATGTTTTCACAATTCGAACTATTAAGAGGGATGTCGTAATCATAATCGAATTTTGAGAACACAACATATATAAAATCTCAATCTAAGCTGATTAAAATCTCTTTCACTAAAGTTGGAATGAAGTATAAAAATATCAATCTAAGCTCGTAGAATTGGAATGAAGTATAAAATTCTCTCCCTTAATTAGAGCAAAACAACTTTTCAAAGCGAATTGAAACTTTTGTTTTCTATAATTAACATTGCTAACTTGAAACACGTAACATAATACTCATGCTCCCACTAACATGATAATTATAATTTATCTAGCATAACACTTTATGCTCCCACTAGCTTTGACATGTACCCAGAAATTAGTTGGACTTCTAGAAATCAATACTTTATTGACTTTCTTACCAAAGTTCAGTTTTCTGATACGAGATGCTTTGATAAGACTTTATCAAAATCATAAACCTTTCCTTAGATAGCTTCATATGTGTCTAAACAATTTTAGAACTATGAAAAGGGATGTCGTAATCATAGTCTCAATTGTTTAGACCTTTTCCATTCCTCACAAGTCTATGTTAGTGTGTCAGTTACCCTCACATGCTCCACTAATGGCCTTGAGCATGAAAATATCACAATTGCTATCTACTTAAAACCTACTTAGTGAAAGCGTTTCCTCGCCAACATTTTCCTGAATCGGAGAGAAAACTTATGACACTTATATTTTACGGTGTATGTGTTCCTATCCATGTGAATTTGTCAAAACTATAATCACAAGACAAGGTTAGTGACAAATCCAAACTCATATGGATTGAACATGTGCAGTTTTAACTTCTTGCCACCTGGCTGCACAAGGGCCTGCCATTACTTCCAAGTTGTTATGCAACCAATTGAGAACTCGCAAAACTAATATGCAAAGCCAACTTTAACGGGAATGGGCACAAAAATAGAAATATGTCAACACGATAGGTTATAAACCTCAAGTCGTGAGCTAGTAAGAAACTACAACTTTTATTCTTGATTAGATCTTGAAATTCTTTAAGAACCTTTAAGACTCCCACAGTCCTCTTGACATATAAGACTTTCTTGCCAAATATTCAAGAGATAGTGCAGATTCTTTATCAAAACAAACACTTCACACAAGTGGCCTTACTTGGTCTTTGTTTTATCCAAAACATCACAACTTGTCAATTTCAAATGTACAAGAGTAGGACAAATTTCACTCTTAGATTTGACAAGTGTTAATAAACCTTATTTAAGATGTGTCATTCAAATTATAATCTTGGAGTATGACTCTAAGACTTGTTTTGGAAAGAACTATGACTCATCTTCTTGATTTAACCATTTCAAGAATTCACGATTCCTCTTCTTAGCCATAGGAATGCACTAAGATTTCCTTAGAGAACCAATTGTGATATAGTTTCTTAATCATTAAGATGATCACAAAACATGATACTAAAGTACTCTCCCATCTTTTCAGATTAGAGAAACTTTTATCTTTCTACCTTATTTGATTCTTCTTATCCGTCCGGCCATACATTGAAACTTTTCCAATGTTTTAGAATTACACTTAAACTTGTAAGTATAACCATATTTACTAAACTTTAGTAAATCATAACGAATAATCTTATCGATCTTCGTGGTAGACCTGACTAGTGCACAACCAAGTGTACCCAATCCTTTAGTCCCTCACTTGACTCACACATGCATGTGAGCAAGGAGTTAGTCTTAATTTCCCAAAGATGAAAAATTCTTATTCATCATACAACACAAGTTGTATGAATCCAAGTTTCTATCCGACTGAAACTTGGGTGATGAGAATCTTTCCTTATTTGGAAAATTGTTACACTACCACATACGAAAGAATCAAATCCATTTTTTAATATTGCTATCTAATGTAAACATATAAAAAACAAATTTCACAAATTCCATTGTAAAGATACTTAAAATAAATAAAATCAAAACTTTTCTTTTATTTTAAAACTTGTGGAAAAACTTATCCTTACAATGCAAATCCATATGAAAAATATGTTGTTATCTATTCCTAAGCAATATTTCATAACTCTTAAGCAACAACTTAAAATTCTAATCATCGAACCAGGCGATCGAAATCCATCTATTCGCGATCAGAATCAGCTTACTCTTTAATTATGCTTCCTTACTTTTCATTGATTCTACAAAGCATCAAAATGTGATTACATTACATCATGTATTAAGAATCTCCAAATAAGAACTTAATAGCGTTAGATAGTAGACTTTACTTGAAGTAGAGTCAAACCTTTTTGACTTTTCCATCCTTATGATCTTTCAGGTAAAATGGGCAGCCTAGCAACCAATGTCCCTTCTCTTGTGTGACAACCCGAAATTTATCCCCGTCATTTTTAACCACATCTTCCGTTAATAAAACCGCTTTATTAATTGTCTGTTAACCTTTTGGACCAGGTTAAATAAATTGGGACTTATTATGACTTCGTAAGGGTTGAAACAAGTTAGAAACACCCTCAATAATTCCTTGAAAAGTTTTAGTTGCAACCAAGTCAAAATACAACAATTTAATCGGGTGCGACCACAAGCCCCGTTTAACGTTAGTATCGGGTAGATTTCCTCCAAGCCACAAACTCAAACCCCTATATAAGGGTGTGTGGACTCCATTTGAGACTTTTCACCCTCTATCTACACTCTCTCTCTCTCTCTCTCTACAAGTTGCTTTCGATCCAAAAACCGCCTATTTCGAGCCCCAAACTAGTTAGTGATCTACCCTAACTTGTTGTTTAGCTCATTTAACATGCAAATTCGTGTTTAAGACATCCAATAGGGGCCAAATCATGTGTTTACGGCCCAAGAACACTCTTGGACAGTAAACAACCATAAGTGGGGTTTTGAAGCCCCAAAACCATTCCAAATCACTCCTAGGGTTTAGATATGACTTAATAGGTCACTAAGTGTGTTCAAGTCTTTACTTGACACCGAGCACCCAACCGGCACCTCCACCCGATCCACTTACAACAGGTGAGTTCATACCCCTGAATTAACCTTTTAAATGTTTTTACATGCTTTTATGGGGGGGATACAAGTTAAAACATGCTAGTTATCATATCAATCATATGTTATTAATAACCCGCATGCACAAGGATTTATCACGCTTTCAGCTGTTTTACCAAGTATAATACTATAGATGGTTTTCCAAAACGTCTTTACTTGTTTAAATATTTTCCCAAATTATCTCTCATGCTGTATGTTTTACTTCTAAACCAGTTACAGCAGTTTTTTAAACTTATATTCTGTTATCAAATTATATTCAAAACGTGTTTATGAACGGTTTTCAAAGCTTGTTTTACATAATGATATCAAGTCATAAATTCTTATTTTTAAAGGTTTTCCAAAGGTTTTACCAAAGTTTTCTTCTATACTTCTATGCTTCTACTTCGGTAAATGCATGCTTGTACTTGTATAGTTATATAAATAATGTTTAAAAGACTTAGGAAGGCTAGTTCGCCCTATTTCCTTTTCCTCGTTGGGATGTGGTCTGGTGGGTATCGGATATCCATCTGAATGTCATTTAAACATTAGTTATATATCATGTATACACGTATAGACATAAAGGTTTACATCGACCAGTTCATTTCCCTTGGGTAGCAAGGGCATCCTTCCATTCATCATTCATAGATTAAAGACATTAGTAACTATTATAAGAATAGTTAGGAGGTTCTATTTACTCTTTCTAGTACGAGAATTCCAAAGGAGTCAGTTCATTCGCGAGTCTGTATCATTTCTACAACGTCTCTAATAGAATTTAGAATACGAGATGCATCTTTAGGACACGGATTTCCCTGTTGTGAAGTTGGTAACCAGAGTCTCCCCTGGAGGGAGAGCGGGCATTGTGTGTATAGATCTATACAGTACTGACACTCCTGCACCTTGACTGCTAGCTATAGTCCACGACCTACCAAGCCAAGGGGTGACAAATGTCACATTTATTCCGATACTTGCAGGGCGTCAAGTACTCTAGTTTCAATCAATATGGTTACGAGTATCTCCATGTTTACCTTATAATTCATGGCCTTAAGGTAACGAGAATTAACAATGTATTCTTGAAACAACACTCTTAGGATTACCCTTTGTTTTAGACCTTGCTAGTTGTATCGTTCATTTGATCATGTCTGGGGCCTGTGTTTCTTTGTTTTAGACGTTGCTAGTTGTATCGTTCATTTGATACTATCTGGGGTCTGTGTTTCTTTGTTTTAGACCTTGCTAGCTGTATCGTTCATTTGATACTATCTGGGGTGTGTGTTTCTTTGTTTTAGACCTTGCTATTGTACATTTGATACCGTCTGGGGTCTGTGTTTCCTTTTGTTCGATTGAGCCAGGCGTATCATTCATTCGATACTCTCCTGGAGTCTATGATTTCTTTTTCCTTAGTCAACAGTATTTTCTGCTGAGGCATATGTTATTTTCCCCTAGTACTTTTACTAGTGATATTCTCCTACTTTCTTTAAAGTCAAGTACCGTATTTTGGTAATGATAGTATTTCAGGGAAAATTTCTCTTTAAAACATAACACTGTCGAGTCTTGGTAGAAGAATGCTTTTAATTAGAAATATAGGATTTTCTGGAAAGGACGCTAAGACATCGTATATTCTAAACTACTACTTTTTATAAAGTTATTTTGAATAAAATGCTTTGTTAGGTCACAATTTTGTGGTTTGAGCTAGGCATTCATCTTGTATAGGTCTTGGTAGGGTCTTGGGGTTTGCTATGTTGGTTGAAGTATGTTAACGAGTGTGTGCGGCCATACACGCGTGTGCGGCTGCACACTCTGTGTGCGGCCATACACACGTGTGCAGTTGTACACACATGTGCGGTTGTACACACGTGTGCGGCTAGTGGTCCTATAAATAGATTGTATCTGTGTCAGTTGTATAGAGACATCAGTGACGTATGTGTGTGTTTTTCCAAGGTGTACCTGACATTTATTCGTAATAGATGTGTGCATGCTTGGATTAATTCTTCTTCTACTCCTTTTACACTCTGTTTGATTGCTTGCCTTAATTGATCACTAATTTGGATCCATTAGATTTGGGACCTACAATTGGTATCAGAGCCAATTCAGTATCAATTTGAAGCATTTTAGAGTGTGCGGTTGGAGTTTGAAGGTGTCGGTTGGAAAATTGAAGGTTTGCGGTTGAACTTTGAAGGTGTGCGGTTAGAGTGTGCGGTTGAGTGTGCGGTTAGAGTGTGCGGATGAGTGTGCGGTTAGAGTGTGCGGTTAGAGTGTGCGGTTGAGTGTGTGGTTGAGCGTGCGGTTGGGACCTAGGCTTGTAATGACCTAGGTCCCCAAATCTAAATAATCCCGCTCATTGTGCAGGAACAGCTACAGAGGAATGTCGTCAAACCTTGGTACGTCGACAACGGTTGTTCCTGGCACATTGATAGGAGAAATCTCCCAACTGCACGTCATTGAGACTTTTAATGGGGGCTACGTTTCTTTCACAGGAGGAGATGGAGGGAAGATCACTCTAAAAGGAATAATTGTAAATGTAGTGCTGAGTTTTAAGAAAGTCATCTACGCTCCCGAGTTAAAGTATAGCTTTTTCAGTGTCTCACAGATCAGCTTATAGACTGCGGATAATGATATAAGGTTAAGCAGCGAAGACCTCGATTCAACAGTGTTTACAGAGTGTTCCATCGAGTTGTACCTGACGTTTTTCAGATACAAACGTGTGCAAGCTTGATTTCTTTTCATCTTCTTATTCTATTGCGATTGTTTGTTGCTTGATCATTGACAAAAGTAGTTAGTGGTGTTCTCAAAGTGACGTCTCCAACTTTTTATCAGATGGCCGACACTTTTCAACCGATATGGATACAACTTCAAGGATTCCTCCCCTTCAATTTGCTATTCCAACTTCATTGCCATTTGATGAGTGATCAGATACTGACACAAACCTCCCAGCCTCCTATGAAAACAAGATGACTTGATCAGAGGCAGGGAGATCTTATTCAAGAACAAGCACCACCAGTCCAGCAACCCTCCAAAGCTGCTACACCAAGTCAACCGACCCTAAAAGGACCAAGTAATGTTAGATCTTCGTTTGAAGTCAGGAGTTCTTCTGCTCTTGGGGGTTCTTCTCCTCCACAACCTACACATGATGTTGCCTCTTTGAGGCTTGCCAGGTTTATTGCTCAACAAGATTCAGACCCTTTACCTCGTGGCAAATGAATATCAATAGGTGAAGGAAGTTCTGGGGGAGCAGGCCCATCTATCTTAGAGCTCAAGGAGGAGATCACTACTCTTAAACAGAAGATCATCGAGAAAGTCGTTCTGATCGGAAACCTCGATATTCGAGTTTTCAAGCTTGAAGAAGAAAACTTTCAGAAGTCTAAACAGATATCTGATCTCCAGATTAATCTTGGTGCCCTATCAGCAGGCTACTCTGACTTGAAGAACAAACTTATTGTAGAATTTGGTGACAAGTTCTAGACCACAGTCGAAGATCCTTGCGCCACTACAGTGATCAAGTTTCAAGATAGCGATTGTGCTATTCGTCTGGTTTGATGCTAAGTATCTTCTGCAATTCAGGAAGTGATACATACACACCTTGGTTATGCTGTTTAGAAAGACTGAGTCTATGCTAGCCACAAAACAAGGAGGAGACTGTTAGGTCAAAATTTGTTGGTTTGGGCTAGGCATCTATCAGTATAAGTCTGAAGTGCTTCTGATCGAAGAAGACCTGAGTCCATGCTAGCTCAAACCAAGGGGGAGATTTTTAGGTCACAATTTTGTGGTTTGAGCTAGGCATTCATCTTGTATAGGTCTCGGTAGGGTCTTGGGGTTTGCTATGTTGGTTGTAGTATGTTAGCGAGTGTGTGCGGCCATACACGTGTGTGCGGCTGCACACTCTATGTGCGGCCATACACGCGTGTGCGGCTGTACACACGTGAGCGGTTGTACACATGTGTGCGGCTGGTGGTCCTATAAATAGAGTGTGTCTGTGTCAGTTGTATAGAGACATCAGTGATGTATGTGTGTGTTTTCCCAAGGTGTACCTGACATTTATTCATAATAGATGTGTGCATGCTTGGATTAATTCTTCTTCTACTCCTTCTACACTCTGTTCGATTGCTTGCCTTAATTGATCACTAATTTTGATCTATAGTTTTTGGGACTTACATGCTTACTTACACAAATGACACTAAATACTTATGAACTCACCAGCATTTATAAAAATGCTGATACTCGCTTTCAAAATAACTTGTATTCTCAGGTCAGCAATAGACAGGTACACCCAGGAGCTTTTGTGAAACCAGCCTAGAACCGAGCTACAGCTATACTAGTTTCTGTATTACTTTGATGTCTTCTATAAAATGTAACTTATGTAAAACTATTACTATTAATGCAATGGTTGTTGTACTTTGATTACCATACTGCATATGTTTTGATACTTGACATGACGTCGTCTACCCCAGAACGTTTCCACCGTTCCGATTTTGGGGTGTGAGATCTTGGCAACAGAAACATATGGACTCTTTGGAAATGGTGCATGAGACTATCTTAGAATTAGCCTTTCCCTTTAAAATTAGGTCAAATGAGTTGACCATGGCCGATCCCTTTCCATTGGGAAGAGAATGCTTTTCTGGACTTTCAATGTTACCATTACCAATGTCCATGGAAGCATGGGAAGTAGATCTTCAATCAAATTTGCTTTACCATTGCTCCAAATCATTTCTGATTCAGTAGCATTGAGCAAATATGTAAGATAATTAAGGGTCATGTCATGGTCTATCACCTAGCAGTCCTTAAATAACTCACTATATGAATTGGGAAGTAATTGAAGATCCCAGTCAATAGTCAACTTCCTAAAGACATTGACACCCAACTATCTCGGCTTTCCAATATGTGACTTAGTCTCCAAGATGTAAGCACATATAGACTTTGCTACCCAAATAAGGATTGAGTGACCTTGAACTTGTGGATCAGGGAGAATTATTGGAGGAGATGGAGGAAGTGAAGCTCTATCCAAAAGGATGAGGAAGACCATAGTTGTCTGAACTTAGACATCTATGAGCGAGAAATTCATGTTTTAGTTGATTTAAGTCCTTAACATAACACCCAATATGAAATATTAAGGCTAGGACCCAACAAACTATTTTATAACTTGGAAGAGGGAGCCGTAATCCAAGCTACAAATTATTTGGAGGTAAGTAAATGACGATTTACCAATTTCCACCATGAAAAACCAAACAATTTATTAAGTTTTAATTGGATATGAAACTCCTAGATCTTTTGAGATTCATTGAACTTTCAATGGCATGTTTAAATCTCGATTGTGCCCTCTCAAGTTTGTGACTGGGATGTTGAGGATCACAAACTAGGTGTGAATAACCATGCACATTGACTTGGTACCCTTAATTTTATCACCCAATCGATGTGCCGGTTAACCACATGCGCTCCACCGATCTATGATAAAACATAAGTCACCCTTTGCCACACATTGTCAATCCCATGTTAGTGTGTCGGTTAACCACACACGCTCCACTAACGACTTAACAAGGGTGCAAAGTGTAATTTCATGGGTTAGCAACAAAGTCACATTTTCCTAAGTAACTAAGATTGGGAATTTATAAGTGTTTGGTTACTTAGTATTTATCATTATACTTTTAATGAAGGGAGAAATATAGTCATTTCCTACCCGTTCGGCTAACGACCCTCTACCAGTCAAGGAAGCGGTGGGTGAGAGTGGACACCCATTAAACTACCTTTTTATAAGCAATAACCTTATACCCCCTTTATAGACTGGCTTCGTGAATAAGGCCTTTTTATAAGCAATAACCTTATACCCCCATTAAACTACCTTTTTATAAGCAATAACCTTATACCCCCTTTATACACTAGTCCGAATTTTGTGAGCCAAGGAACACTTTATATATTATGAAGGATTAGGGTTACATCCATGTAAACCTTAAGACTGATACCCTTTCATTTACATAGGACCCATGGGTTAAAAGCTCCATGGACTTCCATACACTCTTAGCCCATCCTAAATAAACCTTTGCCCATTCCATATATATATATATATATATATGTATATATATATATATATATATATATATATATATATATATATATACGAGTCCATATTTAATTAGCCTCTTTTAATTACTAAATTAATTCCGAATTAATTCATGATCAATACAAATTAAATAATATGATTTCATATTAATATATTCTAACTTATAATATATTAATAAATCATAAATATCTTTTTCTCATAAGTATATCCATACAAATTATTCCGGTGAAGTGCAACTCAAATGGACCATGCAGGGTCGGGTCAAGTCATACCAATTATAGTTATGGACTTAGACACTTATCCAACATATACATTATTATCCATGTAGATCCTTTGTCATAAGACAAGGTTTAGGACAAACCAAATTAAAATTTAGTTTTCCTTCATGGATTGAATTAAGCTATTTTTTAATTTTTTGCCTTCTAGTAGCTTAAGGTCCTACCAGTGTCTCCATATTTTTAGCAACTCATTAATATTAATAATTGTACTTTTCACTAACTAATTTTGCAGTTAAATGAAAAACATATAACTCGTAAGCATTTCCATCTCAACTGGAAATGCACAGAAATAAGAATATGTCGATTAAACACAAAAGGCTGTCAACCTCCGTTTGCATCCTAGTGATAATTAAAGGGATTAGTGTGGGTTGACTATTGCAACTCTCAATATCAATACAACTCCCACTTACTTCATGACATATAGTTTTCTCGCTCCAAGGAACATTCCTTGATGATCTAAAACAAATATTCAAAAGTTTGTGTGGACTCCCGACAAGAAAACACTTCATACAATATGACTCAATTTGTCTTTTGTTTTTCTATCAACTAAAACATCAAAACTCCATTTCGGAATGTGATAGAGTAAGGAAATCATTCATTACTCCACATATTACGAGGTGTTATTATCCTTCTTAGTTGAAATGAGTTTAAAGATATGATTCATAGTTACTAGAGCATGGCTCCAAAACTTGATTGGAACAAACTATGACTCATCTATGATCGAACCATTTCTAGGAATGTCCGATTCCTCTTCTTAGTCGTACAATTGCAGTGAGATATTCTTTGAGGATACAATTCCATAACTACTAAGACGATCAAAAAATAGGATACAAGAGTACTCTCCTTTCTTTTCATATTGGAGAATCGTTTATCTTTCTGCCAAATACATTCTACTATCCGTCCTGCTACTCAATAAATTTTCAAAAGTATTAGAATTATGTTTAAGCTTATAAAAAACCATATTTACTGAAGCGCCAGTCAATCATAACAAATAGAGTTATGGTCCCTTGTGGTGGATCTAAAAAATCCATATCAACATGTACTGGATCCATTAGTCCTTCACTTGGCTCACATGAACATGTGAACAATGAATAAGCCATAATTTTCCAATGAACAAGATTCTCATGTATCATGCAATTTAAATTTTATGGCTCCAAGTTTCTGTCTAATTGAAACTTCGTGATGAGATTTCTTTTCACTTTGTAAAAAATGATAATGCGACAAGCATGTTCTAGAAGAATCAATATCCACAAATAATATTGCTATTATTACAAACATAACCAATACTTTCATTAATGACATTTCAAGGAAATAAAATAAGGAAAATTCGTAAACCAACACTTCATTTTATTTCTAAAAGAAAATTGGAACTAGTCCTTACAATGCAAAAATGAAAAAAACTATATTTCTAAACATCTCCGAAGAGTAATACCAATCTATTAAAACTATCCTAATTCCTTAGTAGAAGCTCCAAATTCTAACCATCAAACCATGCGAAAAAAGTCCATTTCCCACAATCAGATTTAGGTCACTTTGCTCAAGATTCCTTCTTTCTTTTAGATCCTGTAATATCATCTAAATTTGATCATCACATTATGTATTAAGAGTCTATAAATACGAACTTATGGAGTTAGATAATGGATGTACCTGAAGTAGTGAATTAAATTTACCATCTTCAAGATCCTCTAGGTATTTTGGGTAGCTTTGTTTCCAATGTGCCTTCAATTTACAGTAGAAACAAATGGACTCATTGGGGTCACAATGTGGAATGATCTTAAAATGAGCATTTTTCTTTAACATATGATCAAACAGTTTGACCTTGGCCACTCCCTTTTGATGGGAAGATAAATCCTTTCTAGATCACTAATGTTACCAGTTTAAATATCCATGGAGTTCTTACCTTATAAGCATTTCTAGTTTTGTTGTGTTCTTAAGCATTTCTGATTTAGTAACCATCAACATATGGGTCAGATCAATCAGGGTCACATCGAGATCACTCTTATGAAAGTTCTTCACGAATTGACCATATGACTTAGTAAGCGAAAGAAAAACCAAATTATTAGCTCTCTCCTTTAGGAATATGACACCCATTCAATGTATAATTTCATTTTCAGAACATATGCATACACATAATTTCTATTTTCATGTTTACATGCCAATAGGGCTTGAGTTGTTTCATATTTTTCAACTTGAGAAAAATGTGATGTTGGGAGAGTCATAAGAGTAGGAGGTGGAAGAGTTGATAGAGGATGATGTCCAATCCCACCATTATCTAAAGAAGGGAAGACATTTTCACCTTATCAGAATGTAGAAGACCATCTCCAGAAGCTTGAGGAAAACCATTTCCATAAGAACAAGGAAGACCATTTCTATCATCACAAGACATCCATAATCAGGAGCATAGAGAATTCAAGTTAGTTGATTTTCATCCTTATTTATTAACCTAAATTTTATTTGAGGCCAGGATCCATATTTTCATTTTGTGATATGAAGAGGGATGTCATAGTCATATCACACAACAATTTTACGTAGACAGAGTCATCTCACCAATTTCAATCATATGAAACTCCAAGATATTTTGAGATGCATTGAATCTTATCAATGTCATGTTTAATCTCGATTATGGTATTACCAATTGTTATTGGGATGTGGAGGATCACAATTAAGATTTGAATAAACATGCAAACCCGCTCAAATACTCTCGATCAATTTATAATCTCCCATTAATATGTCATTTAACCACTCACGCTCCATTAACAGTTATAAACACAAGTTGTTTCACCATTTCATCTTTATATTCCTACATTAGTGTGCCAAATAACCACGCACACTCCACTAACGACTCATAAAGAAAGGATGTGCATTTTCATAGATTTGCATACAATTCACATTTTTCCTAAAGTAACTGGAGTGGGATTTTAAAGAAGGTTCTAGTACTTCATAGATTATACTTTTAATCTTTTATTTCATATCGAACCTGTTCGGCTAATGGCCCTCCACTATGCAATGGAGCAGTGGGTGAAAAGGACACCAATTTAACGGTCATTTTATAGGTCATTTTCTTATACCCTTCTTATATCATGGCTTCATGAATGAGGCTTATAATTGATTCAACTGACTTTTAGTTATACATATAGTATAAATCATATAATATATATTGGTGTATTTTAAAAAATTTTAAAACACAAGGTTTAAATATTAGTTATCTAAATTAATCATATAATTAATTAATCAATTAAAATCTATAATGGATTTATGATTATCTTTTAAGTAATCTTATAATTAAATTTATTTTTACATCTATAAGGATAATTCATTTAGTTAGTCTTATAATCAAATATTATCTTTCCAAGATTATCTTATAAAAGTTAGCGTTTTTATTTTAATCATCTAAGGCATCAAAAATCAAATTTTGACAGATTTAAAAATAGATAATTACAAAATTAACCGTACAATCAGATTAGGCAGAAATCCTGAAATTCGGTTTTAGACTGGTTTTACGTCGTGAGAGGCAGTGTGTCACAATGTGACAAATAGATTTTTCAAAACAATAAAACAATTTTATTCAATTCAGATCATGTACAATCATTGTTAGACATACTTAGGCTCTGATTCCACTAATGGGTTTTATCAGTTACAAAAACAATGTGCTTGCGAAATTTTACTTAACACTTAAGGGCACATGCAACCTAAAGGATCTACGTCAAACACTTTGAATGAAACATACTATGAAAAACAAAAAACTAGTTTATGCCTAACATAATCAAAATAAAATACGAAAACTAGGGTTACATACCTTTGATTTGTTGTAGTAAACAAATCACTTCAATCCTTCATTTGAAGAGCTTGGAAAGCTAGCACCAAAAGTATGATGCCTCAAATGGCTCACACCCAAACCCTATAACTAGAAGAAAATTCAGGAGAGAGGATAAAGGCATAAATTGCATTCACATCCTTTAGAGAAGTGAGAACCATAAATTTTTGTGCCCTAAGGGCCCTATTTATAGTTTAGGTAACTTAGGGATAAATCAAGAGTTGAATGATTAAAGAGAAATTAAATATCCTCCTACTTTTGTTCTTACAAATCCTCCTACCCAATTAAATGATGACATCTGTCATATTAATGTATTAAAATATCATTAAATGAGCGTTAAATGATACACATGTCACTATTTAATTGGGTAGGAGGGTTTGTAGGAATAAATTGTAGGAGGATATTTAATTTCTCATGATTAAATAATATATTTAATTCCAGTTCAAATCCTTTCCTTATCTACTACCAGGAGGCTTTTAGAAACCCTAAAAGATCTCCCAAAACCATCCATACGATGGTAGGTTCTAGAATTGCCTTTCCTTGCTCAACAATGAACAATTACAATTCACCTCTTTGCATTTGTGCACCATCTTTGCTTATGGGTTATTTATTAGGAGTTTGGTCACCAATGTTAGGTAGGTTCTGAAACTTCGAGTCATGAAGTTCGTTGTAAATGCGTTGAAGGATTTGTCATGTCGTTGTGCACTTGAGTTGTCATGGGAGATTAGATGCAAAACGGGATTCTTGGATTGATCATTATTGCACTCATAAGAGCGGTATGTTAGTGATGACTTTGGTAGAAGTGAAGTTTTTATTTGAGGATTTTTCAAGTACGGTGTAAATGACTTGAAGGATTTATCACGTGGTTGTACACTTGAGTTGTCATGGGAGATTGGATGCAACACAAGATTCTTGGATTGACCGTTATTGCACTCATAAGAACGGTATGTTAGTGATGAGTTTAGAAGAAGTCAAGTTTTATTTGAGGTCTTTTGGGAATGAATTTCATATTTGAGATTTACTGAAATTCATAATTGGGATGTTTTGGGTATTCATTCTACATAGTTTGGTGGTGAACTTAGTTAGGTACTACGGGTAGGTGCGACGAAACGATGATCGTCAGTCTTACGGTATGGTTTCTATAGTATATACCAATGGGTTCCCAGTTTTTGGGAACTATATTATTGGATTTGGTTTTTAGTTATAGTTTTGAGAGTTTCCTAGATTGAATGTTTTCACTGTGAGATTAGACTTACAGTTGGGGACAAAGAGGTAGCCGTTGCAGTTTAGTGTTTTCAAGTGTTGGGTTGTTTATTGGCATTGGTAGGGTTCTAAGTGATCTATCGAGTTTTCTTGACGGATGATTTCATGTTATAAAGTGGTTGGAAGGTTCATATGGATTGTGTCGGTGCTATCTTCATAGATTCTAACCGAGAAGGGGTTCAAGGACGAAAGACAGTTTAAGTGGGGGAGAGTTGTAACACCCAGTTTCAGGATGTTTGTTATTTTTGGATTTTCAGTCGTAATTCAATCATGTGAAGGGTTTGTGCTTCAAGGGAATAGATTTTAGATCTTATTGGATGTTGATAATGTTTTTTTAAGTGATCTAAGCCCTTGAATTGAACTTTGAATCTAAAGATTTCTAGTTTGGTTTGTTTTAAGTCAAAAGTAATTAGATGGAATGGCGGGGCTTCTCAATACTTTCGCATACGTATAAAGATCACCAAAAACGGAGTTGAAACAAGAAAATTATGATTGTTTGAAGATGGAACGGATTTGAGTAGAAACCATTTGGCATGTAGTGAAGAGCAGATCTCCATGGCGTGGTGATGACCACAGAGTGGAGAGCAGATATCCATGACCTAGTCATGACCACTAAGTGGACACTAGGCAGCCTAAGCCCATGAATTTAACGTTTTTTAATGTATTTAAAGCAAGGATTCAAGTTTTAGGGCATTTTCTTAGCCTACTCCACCTCTAGAACTTCCTAAGAGAAACCTTAGCCTCTCTCTTCATGATTTGAGCTCCTCTTCTCTCATCTCTCCTATTTTGGATGCTTTTGGAGGTGTCTTGATGAAGCCAGAAGATAAAAAAAGTTCTCTTGGTTGCTAAGAATGTTGTTTCAAGTTTGAATCCATCAAACTCACTCCATTTATGGACTATTGTGGGTATAACGTTCATATCTTGCTCTTTATTTCTTTAGATCTTATCATTTGTTATTTTTGTCATTTTTGGGCAATTTTATGGGTGATCTTGGAGTTGAGTAGATTCAAACATAGTTTGGGCAGTAGGAAATTCTTCTTGGCCCTCTTGACTAGGAAACACTACAAGAAAAACACAATATTTGTAAGGAAGGATTTCGTTGCGAAAAGTTGAAATTCCATTGCAAAGGACGAATAGCAATGGAATTTGTGACGACCAATTTTCGTCCAAAAAAACCCTGTAGCGAGCATTTGCTAAGGAAACAATCATTTCGTCGCAATTGTGACAACGAATGAAATCCATGGTAGAAGGTACTCCGTCGTGTATTCCGTAGTAGTATTCCATCACAAATTCCATGGTAGTTATTCCATCACAAATTCCGTTGTAGTTAACGCCTAGCAAAATCTGTTGTGATGATTCCCTAGCAAATTACGTGGCGATGATTCCCTAGTAATTTTTTTGGTGGTGATTCCCTATCAAATTTCATGGTGATGAATCCCTAGCAAATTCTGTGGTGGTGATTCCCTAGTAAATTCCTTAGTGATGAATCCCTTGCAAATTCCGTGGTGGTGATTCCCTAGCAAATTCCGTTGTGATGAATCCCTAGCAAATTTCATGGTCATGGATCCCTAGCAAATTTGGTGGTGATGAATCCCTAACAACTTCCTTTTGATGACTTCGTAGCAAATTTCGTGGTGGTTAATCCATAGCAATTTTCGTGGTGTATATTATATGGCATATTCCGTATCAAAGATTCCATATGGACGGATGGATAATTGATTTATAAAGTAAATCCAAATTTTTTTGTAGTAATATATGAAAAACAAAAATAACAAAAAATCAAATAACATTATATCATAAAATAATACAATAATTCTTTATTACATGAAAAGTAGAAATTGGCTAATCTAAAATAAAGACTTAACAATAAACATATCAACACTTTATGACCTACTAGTGTTGTTGTTGTTGTGTAATGACATTAATAAGATCCATTTCCGTTTTAAGTTGTTTTTCAAGTTGCCCGAATCTTGCGTTGGTTTGTTCTTCTTGGGCCTTCATCATTTCTTTAAGCTATTTGTTTTGCTCTTTTTTTTAGCAACAAGCTCCCCCGTTTCTTCTGTTTCATCATTTTTTCCCAGAATGTAAGATACATTTGTTTTCCCGTTAATATTGGGGACCGTCTTTTCAAAAGAGCCTAATCCATAAAGTCTTCTTTTTTGTCATGACCACCAACAACATCATAAAATAATTTGTCCTCCTCAAATTCAGCACCTTCAGCTTCCAACTCTTCCCGGTTTTCTGTATAGACCGCATACAAAATAAGAATAATATAAGTTAAAAGAATTTGTCTATCATTTTCATTTGTGAAAGTGACTCCATCGTGATTTTGCGTGTGTGTATACCGAAACAATTCACTATGAGATGGATCGCATCCTAATTTCCTCTTCTGCATAAATACCATAAAATGTGAAAAAGACAGATAAACGTAAACATGGATGTACCATTAAAAAAATTACCAAATTAGAAGCTATCTTCAACTGACTTGCGGATCCAGCATTATGTGTAGGTTGTGCTACTCCATCAGCCACACCGTTCTGCCTATTTTTTTTGTTCTACTCGGATTTTAGCTTGTATTCATCTGTATTCCATTTTAATTGCTATAATTTTCAGACTTCATGTGCAATATGAGCTGGTTTAAAGGCATGTGGGTTTATTTGTGGGCTCTGCAAGTTGTAGAGATATTGTCCATAACTTTGTCCCGCTTTACTTGCCCAAGCTTGCCTCACCAACGAGTCTATTTTTTCATCCCAACAACATTTTTTCTACACATTAACAATATAAACATAAGTTTAAATGTAAATGTTTACCAAACAACAATTTATCACATAGAGTTAACTACCTGGAACTCCTCCCAATATAATCTGCGCATTTCTTTGGTTACTTTTCCCCAAGTGTACCCGTGTAGTTCTACTCTTTTCAAAAAGGACCGACTAATAAAGTGTACACAAGGGCCTGGTGTCATAAGCCTGCAAATAATCACATTTTTTTTCAAACGCGAACAATTAAACGTCCATCTGGTCCATAATATTCAGGGTAATTGTTTTCACCTTCTACATTTTCCACAACAGATACATTCATGGTTGGTTGTGTTGGTGATGGGGTAGATTTTGGGATAAGTGTTGTTGAAGGAGTATATTCTGGGGTAGGTTTTGGGATAGATGTATATGTTGAGGATGTGGTGTTTTTTTTACTCAAGGAGGATGTGGTAGTTATTGTAGTTGTAGAGGATAGTAGTTTAGATGCATGTTTTTAGGTTGTGGTAGTAGATATAGGTGTTGATGATGTGGTATTGAATGTCGGTGTTGAGGATGCTTTAGATGATATAGGTGTTGAAGTTTTGGTTATTGATGTAGGTATTGAGGATTATATTGTTCTAGTTGCTGAACTTTTGGATGTATTTGCTGAGGATGGTGTGAATGTTGTAAGTGATGACGAGGAAGTGATAGTCATGGTTGGTGTTAATGATTTAGGTTTTGGGGTTTTGGTGCTAGATGTTATAGGTGCATTGGATGTGATTGCCGATACTGGGAAGTCGATTTCTTCATCTTGTAATTGTCTGCATATGAATTTTGCAGTTGAAGTCCTATAGCGGTTCAAAACTTGTGGTGCAATGAATTTAGTTGGCTTCACATCTCATGCTCCTTTTGGTTTCAAGTTCAAGCTCTTTCTTGCTTAAAAATAGACAAAATAGTATAGTCAATACCAATGTATTAAAGATGATAAACTATTGATGAGTAGAGAACAATCATATAATAAAAATAAATTATAGATAGAGGCATTACTACACATGCATACTATGGAATACAATCAAAACCAATTTAGTTGTAGTTTAAGATCATAATATACATCAAGATGATCAGATAAAAAGAAACGGTGATCACGAAAATAGTAAATTAAATAAAGATAAATTTCAGATGAGTGAAAACTTATATCACCAAAGTCAGTGCACAAACGTAATGAACAAAGATTTTGATCAGTTAGCCACTAGAGATGATTATAAAAATGTAAACCCTATTTCTAATTAGTAAACTAACCCTAATATGCAGCCTTAACGTGTGTAGGTTGGAGGGAGAGGTATTGCAAAATATTTTAATGCTCCACTAATGAAAATTTTGAACTGTACTAATTACCGCTAAATATTTAGTAATTCAAATTTATTAAAGTAGTTCCAGCTTGATAGAAAGGGTATATTTAACTTCTAGAAAGAACATAGGCTAACAAGGTGTTCATAGCATAATTTTAATTTAAAATTATAAATGATAATTAAAAAATAATAAACTATACATCTTTATGATGTTATGTTTAAACCAAAATTTATACATAAAAGACGTATGGGTCATGTCAATATGGTAGTTGCTTATAGTGTCATGGTAACACCCATGGATGACATTTGGGTCATAAGTCCATGTGGTGGTTGCTTATAGTATCATGGTAACACCCACATATGACATTTGGTTCATAAGTCCATGTGGTATTTCCATATAGTGTCATTATAATACGCATGGATGACATATGGGACATTGGTCAATGTGGTAGTTGCCTATAGTGTTACAGTAATACTCATGGATGACATATGGGTCATTGGTCAATATGGTAGTCGCTTGTAGTGTCATGGTAACACCCATGGATGAAATTTGGTTCATTGGTCAATATGGTAGTTGCTTATAGTGTCATGGTAATACTTATGGATGACATATGGGTCATTGGTCAATATGGTAGTTGCTTATAGTGTCATGGTAACACCCATAGATCACATACGTGTCATTGGTCGATATGCTAGTCGCTTTTAGCGTGATGGTAACACCCATGGATAACATATGGGTCATTAGTCAATATGGTAGTTGCTAATAACCTTGGATCTATGTTTGTCTAATTATCATGCAAAGCTGATTTCCAAGGCTATGATCCTATCTAGCATACATGGGGAACAATTTTAACATGAATAATAGATAGAACTACATACCTTGTTGTTGTAAGTGTTCCTTGAAACCTTGTGAGCCTAGCACCTTAAGTGTGATGCCTCAAATGCTTCACACAACACCAAATGCAAAGAATAAACTTGAGAGAATACTCTAACACATGCAAAATCTGCTAAGCCCTCTTGTTTCTTAGTGTAGCCGATTTTGGGGAGACTTACATTGCTTATATAGTGTGTTACATTAGGTAAACCCTAATGTTCCATGACTCTTCATTTCTTGATCCATGGGTTAACTCCATGGAGCATCCATGGAGCATCCTATGGGTGGAACCCAACTTGACAATCCATGGAGCCTCTTAGCCCACTATATAATATATGGAAGATTTACATAATCTACCCATATATATAATTAGTTATCTTTTGATCACTTAATTAATTCTAAATTAATTGTTGATCAAATCTAATTAAACAATATTATTAATATATTAGAACTTATAATATATTAATAAACCATATGTGTTATTTCTCTCATTTAGTTTATTCAATTGCATGGTGCCATGCAACCCAAATGGACCATGCCGGGTCGGGTCAAGTATTTACCAGAAATAGTTATGGACTTAGACACCTTATCCAACAATCTCCCACTTGGATAAGTCTAATAACTATAACTGCAATACTTTAGGAACCGATCGGCAATCGTAGCTCTTTCAAGGTCTCTCGGAACTCAGAAGATGTTGATATGACATTTAAGATAAGTGATCATATAATCCTCTGTTCTAGATATCAGCCGGACAATTACATGGAACAAAGTCTTACTTATTGTCCAGCAGTTTGTTTCCCGATTTCCGATTTGTTTGACAAAGAACTTAATTAAACACATCAACTTAGTTTTGACCGGGCCCGGTACATAGATCAAAACAAAATCATCGAGGGGCCCAGATATCAGCTTCAAATCCAAGAAGGAACAGATAAACTTCGACTCATATGTTTATTCTACTACTAGTTGAATTATACACAAAAGCACGTTTTATAGCATCGACTTACCAATGCGTTTTCGTACAATCAATGCATAATCAATTCATAGGCAACAAATCATATCTCTAGGTTTGAAGACTTATATGATATTACCGTCTCACGATCACTCGAGATAAAATTCCATGTAGTGATTCCAGTGAGCGTGGGTTGATTCCAATACTCAGAACTTATGAGCACTCATGAAGTGTTGTCTTATATCCTGACACCTACAACCAACTTCATGATAGTCTTAATTCATATCTACTTCCAACATATGGCTGACTATGGAAAGTTTGAATAATATGTGAAACCACAACATACTATTCTGGAAGTCAAAACATGCAAAAGAAATTATAGTAAACGATTGACAAAAGATAGCAACACTTTACTCATAAATAAACACAACTTTTATTCATCATCAAATGTCAATTACACTTTACAAATTTCATAATTAATATAACAACTAAAACTTATATCATCCTTCAGCCCTATGCTCCGAGCATGCTGGAGATGCTTAACCCTACTCAGTCCCTTCGTGAGGGGATCTGATGGGTTCTCATCCGATGATACCCTCTTTTCCATGAGGATTCCTTCTTCTATGCGATGTTTGATAAAATGATATTTTTTGTCGATGTGTCTGGATCTCCCGTGATCCCTTGGTTCCTTGGCTATGGCAACAACACTTTCACTATCACAGAAAATTTCCATGGGCTCCTTTATAGCTGGTACTACTCCAAGGTCTCCTATGAAGTTCTTCAGCTATATAGCCTCCTTTGCTGCCTCGCTTGCTGCTATATACTCTGATTCACAAGTGGAATTAACCACTGTCTCCTACTTGGAACTCTTCCAAGTGATTGCTCCTCCGTTTAGGGAGAAGACCCAGCTCGACTGAGAGCGGAAATTATCCCTATCAGTTTGGAAGCTAGCATCACTATACCCTACAACTCTCAAGTCATCACTCCCGCCGAGGGTAAGGACCCAGTCCTTAGTCCTCCGTAGGTACTTGAGGACATTCTTTACCGCAGTCCAGTGTGCCTTGCCAGTATTCCCCTGATACCTGCTAACCATGCTCAAGGCAAAGGCTACATCTGGTCGAGTACATGTCACAGCATACATGATCGAGCCTACTGCTGAAGCATAAGGTACTTGACTCATTTCTGCTATCTCAGCCTCGGTACTTGGGCTTTGTGTCTTACTCAATCTAGTGTTACTCTGGATGGGTAACTCTCCTTGGAGTTCTGCATGCTGAATCTCTTCAACACCTTGTCCAAGTAGGTACTTTGACTAAGTCCAATTAGTCTTTTACTCCGATTTCTGAAAATCCTTATCCCTAGAATATAGGCAGCTTCTCCTAGGTCCTTCATAGAGATACACTTCCCAAGCCAGGACTTAACTTCCGGCAAAGTTGGGATGTAATTTCCTATGAGTAGTATGTCATCCACATACAATACCAAAAAGCTAACAATACTCCCACTAGCCTTGACATACACACCAGATTCATCTTCACTCCTACAAAAGCCAAATTCCTTGACTTTCTCATTAAAGCAAAGATTCCATCTGTGAGGTGCTTGTTTTAATCCATAAATGGATTTCTCAAGCTTACACACTCTATTAGGGTACTCGTTGCTGACAAAACCTTCTGGCTGACTCATGTAAACATCTTCAGTCAACTTTCCATTAAGGAAAGCGTTTTTGACATCCATTTGCCATATTTCATAGTCATGAAATGCAGCTATGGCTAACATAACCCTAATAGACTTAATCTTGGCTACTGGAGAAAACATCTCATCATAATCCACTCCAGGAATTTGAGAGAAGCCCTTTGCAACCAGTCGAGCCTTATAAGTGTGTACATTACCATCCATGTCATTCTTCTTCTAGAAGATCCATTTGCACCCTACAGTCTTATGACCTGGTACATTCTCAACCAAGTTCCAAACTTGATTGTCATACATGGATTTTATCTCGCTATCCATAGCCTCTTTCCATTTAGCAGACTCAGGGACTGCCATGGCTTCCGTGTAGCTGTTAGGTTCATCCAGACCTACTAGTGTCTCATCACTAATAAGTGTTTCACCTTCCGTAGTAATATGGAAACCATAGTAATGCTCAGGTGCATTCCTAACTCTCGTGGAACGCCTCAGAGGTACAGACTCGTCAATTGGCTCAACAAGAGTTTCCTCCTCAAGTTGAGGGCTAGGGTTTGAAGTTCCTTCACCACTTGACTCTTGAAGTTCTTCAAGGTCAATTTGCCTCCCACTGTCTCCTTGTCTTATAAACTCTCTCTCTCTCGAAAGACTCCTCTTCTTGCTACAAATACCGCATTATCACTAGGTCTGTACAAGAGGTAACCAAAGCATCTTTGTGGGTAGCCGATGAAAATACACATCTCGCTTCGGGGTTCTAGCTTATCATGAAACTCGCGCCTCACAAAAGCCTCGCAACCCCAAATCTTGATGTGGTCTAGTTTAGGTACTTTACCAGTCCACATCTCATGAGGAGTTTTGGCAACTTTATTTGTAGGGAATAGATTAAGATATGGGCGGCAGTCTCTAAGGCATACCCCCAGAATGAGATTGGTAGCGAAGCTCGACTCATCATGGAACGAACCATATCCAACAAGGTTCGATTATGCCTCTCAGCCACACCATTTAACTGCGGTGTCCTAGGAGGTGTCAATTGTGAGACAATCCCACATTCCCAATTGATTCTCGACTTCCTGTTTAAATTCCTTCAACCTTTCGAAAGTCTCTGACTTATGCTTGATTAAGTAGACATATCCATGTCTACTGTAATCATCAGTAAAAGTCAAATAATAACGATTAACATCCCTTCTGGCATGTTTGAATGGTCCACACACATCCTTGTGTACAAGGTCCAACAAACCTTCACCCCTCTCACAAGAACCTGTGAAGGGAGACTTTGTCATTTTTCCAAGTAAGCATGATTCGCAACTATCATCTAACTTTAGGTCAAATAACTCCAAGACTCCATCCTTTTCGAGTTGGCGTATGTGTTTCTTGCTTATATGTCCAAGACGGCAATGCCATAATGATGCTTTATCCAAGTTATTATTATTAGGAGAATCGATACACAAAACATTATTTCCTAAGTTATCAACCACATATACAGTTTCATAGACACCATCACAATGTAATGCTTTAAAATAAAGAAAATTATTAAAGAAAGCATTAATCGAACCAACTTCATTATCAAATGAAAGGTGAAACCTTTTTTATACAATGCATGAAAGGAAATAATATTTCTCGCTATTTCTGGCGAATAACAACATTTATTCAAATCTAAACTAAACCCACTACTTAGCGATAAAGTATAAACTACAATCTTGGTGACAGGTGAAGCTTTCCTGTTTCCCATGATCAAGTTTATTCTTCCTTGCTCCACATTCTCACTTCTTCTTAGTCCCTTCAAATCAGAACAGATATGAATACCACAACCGGTATCAAGGACCCATGAGTTAGAATGGGGTGAGTTATTAGATAAGATAGTGTAAATACCTGCATGGTTGGGTTTAACTTTCCCATCCTTCACATCTTGCTGGTACTTTGGGCAGTTCCGCTTCCAATGTGCCTTTTCATGGCAATAGAAGCATTCAGCCTCTTTTGGGTCAGAAGAAGAAGTGATGAAACCTTTCTTGGTTCCACTTGAAGAAGAGCCATCAAGGGTACTAACCTTGGTACCCTTCGAAGAACTCTATCTCTTCTACCCTCGTCCTTTTCCGGTTGCCAAGACAGGGGCGGAGTTGGTAGGAGTAGGAGTAGTACCAACCGCCTTACCCTTAAGACCACTTTCTGTGGTCTTTAAGAGTCCTTGAAGTTTCCTGAGAGTGACCTCTTCCTTGTTCATGTGATATGTCATGCGGAATTGATCATAACATGAAGGTAAGGAGTGCAAAATAATATCTATTGCTAGCTCCTCAGGGAAGTTCACATTAAGCTTCAGCAAGCGGTCCACAAATCTTTGCATTTTCTGCATGTGGCCCGTGATGGGTTCTCCATCTTTCATTCGGGTTGTTACCATGGAGGAGATGATTTCATACCTCTCTTGTCGTGCACTTTGATGGTATCTTTCCATCAAATCTTGGTGCATTTCAAAAGGGTAGTAGTCCTCGTAGGACTTTTGGAAGTCAGCTGTCATAGTGGCTATCATGATTGTGACAACCCTGTATTTTTCCAAAAGCAATGTAACACTCAAAAGTCAAATACAATGAATGCTATTTGGATTCAACGAAATTAACCTCAAAAATAAAGTGTTCAAATATCTAAATTGGGATACATCAAATGTTAGATATCGTGCCAAGGTTTCCAAAAATGTAAAGAACATTCGAAACCGGGTTATATTGAAGAAATTATAACCACTCAAATATTTACGGCACAGCCGGTAAACACTATTTAACGTAAAAAGTGAAATTACAATAAAATGCATTTTAGCCTTAAGTATCTAAACAAAAGTCGTAGAGTTCAATAAACTGTAGACGTACATAAAAAGATCGCCCAAATCGGACCTCGTATGAAGAAGTTACGAATTTTCTAAGTTTCATAACAGTAGTAGAGGGATAAAAACTAAAATTGAAGATCGAGCGATATTTAGCTAACGCAACCTAAGCGAAAGTTGAAGGTATCCACAATAGGAGTAAAATGATAAAAAGACAAACGAAAACCGACGGCGGATAAAGAAACTATGAATTTTTAACGGACTTTAGCAGTCCCGGCCTATTAAAAACATATCATTAAAAATAAAGTAAAAACTAGCCAACGGAGTCTAAATGAAAGTTGTAAAGCATAATCTCACCTATGCGTGGATATAAAGAACGCGAAAAACGGAGCCTGTACGCGAAAGTTACAGAATTTAGAAGACGGAAGCCAGGATTATGCCCAGCATAATGTAGGAGTGCGCCCAACGTACTCAGGTGCAGGGTCGAGTCCCATCGACTGCAGCTCTACGCCTAGCTAGACTCGAGTCGTAAGCCATGATGCAAAGTTACGCCCAGCGTACTCCGGTGGTACGCCCAGCGTACTCACCTTTCCAGTACTATAAATAGAAGGCATATGCTTCGGATTTTAGCACACCTCTCACTAAATCTCACTTACTCCCACACACTTTCAAGCACCAGAGGTCGTCCCGCCACCCTCGATTTCCACACCCGAGCCCCCCGACGAAGGTTCTACGCTACCGAGATCCCCGAAGAGCTCGAAGACACAACTTTCCGTGGTTGAAGTTCTGCTCGACTCTAGTCCCACTCTCTTCAAACCAAACAAGTGAGTTCATACCCCTACTTTTCAAGTCATTTCATGTTTTTGGGGGGCAATACAAGTACAATACAAGTAAACGTATCGTTTTATAAACATAAATGCAACATCTATCTTATTAATTATCGATACCAACATCTTACTTTACGTATAAGGGTTAGTATATCATCAAGTTACTTTCACCAAATGGAACATACTTTCTGAAAAACTATAATGGGTATAGTTAGCAAGTTATTCATACATTCTTACATATACATCTTGAAAAACGAAATACTTTCAACAAAAATGAAGTAAAGTATTTCTTATCGTAAATCTATTTATACTAAGTTATGTGAGATAATCAAACTTCAGCGTACTCTTATGTATGCATTTCAAGTCCAGTATTATATACCATAATCTCTTGAAGGGAGAGCGCGATACTTGTGTATAGATCTATATGGGATTGACAACCCCGCACCTAAACTGTTAGCTACAGTTAGACCGGCAGGTCTAGGGTGACAAATGTCATAACACTACAACACCTGAAGAATGTTGTTACAGGCAGTTTGTGTCAATAGTGTGGTTATAAGACTCACATGAAAGTATAAAAACAAGTTTGATTTACGAGATTCATATATGCATTCAATATTTACATTATTTTGAGCACAAAGTTTATCTTTATCATTCAAGTACGAAAGATACTAACGCACTCCAACGTTGGGAACTTTTCAAACTATATATAGAAAATATTGGATTTTCTGAAAACGACATTCATCGATTTTCTACCAAAAGGACATACTTTTCAATACAAAACACTTATGAACTCACCAACTTTATTGTTGACACTTTTTCGAAACCACTTGTATTTCTCAGGGAATCAGTAATACAGGTAACTACCAGCTTTTGAAGAAGGAACGCTAAGGGCATTTATTATTAAACATTTTACATCATCATATTGTAATATTCTTTTGGAAATATGTATAGTGCAACAATATACGTTTTTATTATATATATGATGGTTGTGTTACTTTCTTTACAATATTCAATTGTTATGGTACTATGTGAAGTCATCCACCCCCGAATGTTCGCCATTCTGCTTTGAGGGTGTGACAGATTGGTATCAGAGCACTATTTATACTGAACTAAGTATATCGAACCACATAAGATATACAAACTATAAATACAAAGGGGACCAAAAACCCTCTGACAAAACGTTTTCATAAACAATATAATTTCTTTTAAAAATATACATTTTTACTCACATGTATCAGTCTCGTTTCATGACAAAGTTTTCTAAAATGTATTAAGGCAAGTTGCAACACTACGATTGGGCCTCGGGGTATGTAATCAAATTGAGAATAAATATAGCCTAATCAACTATATTTATCCTGGATTTGACCAACGTACATCGAGGAATGGTCGTAGTGGACAACAAGCCAAAAACTTACCAAATAAAATTCATCTAGATTCGCAAATTTGAAATACTATAGGAGTATTATTATAAAATAATAGTACAATGAAAAACTTGCACACCATAAGATATAGTTAAACATAGGATGTCGTTAAATAGAAATTTTTTTTCTTATAAAATTCTCATACCTCTATCCTAGTACAGACAAATGGCCAGATTCCGTTTACCGGGAGATCCCTACTACCCAAACCAAGGCAACGGCGGATGGATAAACGAAGACCCAGAAGAAGACCCGGAGGAAATTGAAGAGGAAGTCGAAGAAGAATTCGAAGTCGAAGTCGGAGAGGAATTCGAAGTCGACGAGGAGGTCGAGGAGGAAGAAGAAGCTGCTAGTGGGACAGACTCCGAGCCGGAAGTAATCGACCCTCCCGCTCCTCATCCTCCAGAAGTCAGACCATATCAACTAGGACCCATTCCCATCTGGGGAAGCCATCTCTACTACTGGAGCCGCCCTCCTTTCAGCATGTGTCGAGATTTTTACAATGTCAGTGGGGGAGGCTCAGCTGATCGAGTGCTTCCCGTTATTGTAGGCACTATAGCTACCCAGAACTACCATGCGGACAACAAGCAGCCAGAGTTCGCGAGATCAATGCTGCTACACAGGGTAACGCCGCAGACATTCGTCGTCTGGAAGGACTACATGAAAATACCCAACTCTACATAGGGACGCTTCAGAATCAAATGGTGATAGTAGTGGAAGAAATAAGAGAGATGAAGGAACAACAAGCAGTTCTTGAAAGGCTCCTAATGGGAGTCAAGCAGTCGGATGCCGAGTCTAGCTCCAAACGTACAACACACCGCAAGTAGAACTTGCTCAACTCCAACAATTTTGATATAGAATAGGACTTCGGATAAAGTTTTTCCCTTAATTCCTTTGTACTTGTAATCGGAGACCTCTAGATAGGTCAAATTTTCCTAAACACGAAGCATAATGTAACGCACCGTATGTGTGACATATATATAAATATGAAGTACTTCTTTACATACCTCTTGAAACTTATGGGATTAACTAAATTGTAATACCTACTTTGAAACCATAAACTAAAGTCAAAACAAATTACAAGATACAACTAACCCTCTAGTATACGATTGCCAAAACATTAGAAACTCATAGTATTCGTTTTTATTTCTCTACCAGAACATGCCTCCTCGTAGATCAACACACAGAAACTCAACTCCAACACCACCTCCACCGCCCCCTCCAACTATGGATGGAGCTATGTTCCAGACTGCTGTAACAGCCGCTGTAACCGCAGCGATGGCTCAAATGAGCAACAACGGGTCAGGAGGAGGAATAAACAGCTTTACAAATGGCCAAAGCCAAGGCCGTTCCGGGGTATGTACTTACAAGGACTTCACCAATGGAAAACGTATTCCCTTTTATGGTACTGGGGGAGTGATGGCTCTATCCCAATGGATAGAGAAAACGGAAGTTGTATTCGAAATTTGTGCATGCCCTGAAGAAAGCAAAGTAAAATTTGTTGCTTTTACTTTCTCTGAACGAGCCCTGACATGGTGGAACGGCCACGTCAAGGCACTAACCCTAGTGGTGGCAAACTCCATGGGTTGGGAAAACCTAAAACGAATGCTCCTACGAGAGTACTGCCCAAGAGGCGAGATTCAGAAGCTCGAACAGGAATTGTGGGGCCTTACAATGGTAGGCTCGGACATTGCAGGCTATACCAACATATTTAGTGACTTGATAAAACTTTGCCCAGGGATGTTGATCCTGGAAAGCCAAAAGGTGGAGAGGTACATCGGGGGACTATCACCACAACTTCGAGGAAGTATGTTAGCCTCCAAACCCATGACCTTCGATAGCGCCAAGGAACTAGCGCAATCTCTCGTTGATCATGGTTTCTACCAAGGAGTCACGGCTATCGTTGCTGAACCAACCAAAGGGAACAACAACAACAGCAAGAAGAAATTCTGGAACAAGAGAAAGGGGCAAACTTCGCAAGAACCTTCAAAGAAACAAATAGTGGCGGTTCATGCCGCTACTGCTCCCACTACAACTCCTGCTACCCCTGTGCCAACAAAACAATATACTGGGAACCTGCCTAAGTGCAGCAAATGCAACTACCATCACCACGGTAGTTGCCGCGAGATGCACTGTAAAAACTGCGACAAGAAAGGGCACACTGCCCGTTTCTGTAAGGCACCAGCGCGACCAATCACTCAAGTCCCTGGTACTGGGATAAGCCAGACATGTTATGGGTGTGGAGAAACGGGGCATTTCAAGAGGAACTGCCCCAAGGCAAAGAATGTTGGCAGTGTTGGGAGAGTGCTGGCGATAGGTCAAAATGAAGTGATAGCTGACCCCACGGTGGTTACGGGTACGTTTCTCCTCGACAACATTTATGCATGCATACTCTTTGACTGCGGTGCGGAGAGAAGTTTTGTGAGTCATAAATTCAAACACCTACTTAATCAAAAACCCCAACCACTCAATAAAATATTCACTATACAAAATGCCAAACGGTAAAACGGAAAGCACAAGCGATATGTACGTCGGGTGCACATTATAATTAAACGAGCACTTATTTCAAATCAACCATATGCCCATTTCGATAAGAAGTTTTGACGTAATCATCAGCATGGATTGGTTAAGTCTTCACCATGCCGATATACTTTGTCACGAAAGGGTCGTTCGCCTCAATCTGCCAAACGGCGAGACTCTTGTCATACATGGAGACAAACCTAGTTCAAATTTACAAATCATCTCCTGTGTTAAAGCTCAAAAATATCTTCGCAAGGAATATCATGCCTTTCTAGCCCACGTAGTAGACCAGAAACAAGAACCAAAGAACATTAAAGACATTCTGGAGGTCTGCAACTTTGCAGACATTTTCCCAGAAGGTCTTCCAGGAATCGCACCAGAACGCCAAGTCAAGTTCAGAATCGACTTAATCCCCGGAGCTACTCCAGTAGCAAAGTCGCCTTACCGTTTAGCCCCAACCGAGATGCAGGAACTGTCCAGTCAACTAAACGAGCTGCTGAGCAAGGGCTTCATCAGACCGAGCTTCTCACCATGGGGAGCACCGGTCCTATTCGTGAAGAAGAAGGATGGATCTTTTCGCATGTGTATCGATTACCGGGAGCTGAACAAACTCACGATCAAGAACCGATATCCCCTACCACGCATAAACGATCTATTCGACCAACTACAGTGAGCGAGCTACTTCTCAAAGATCGATTTAAGATCTAGTTATCACCAACTGTGAGTACTGGAAGGGGACATCCCCAAAACGGCTTTCCGAACATGCTATGGTCACTACGAGTTTGTAGTAATGCCCTTTGGATTGACAAATGCACCAGCGGTGTTCATGGACTTGATGAACCATGTATGTCGTCCCTTCCTGGATAAATTCATGAGCATGTTCATAGATGATATACTCATCTATTCAAGAAGCCAGGAAGAACACAGCCAACACCTCCGCCAAGTTTTGGAAACATTGAGAGCAGAGAAGCTATACGTAAAATTTTCAAAGTGTGAATTTTGGATTCGGGAAGTAAATTTCCTAGGTCATGTAGTAAGCAAGGAGGGGATACACGTGGATCCTTCTAAGATGAAGGCAATAGAGTGTTGGATGAATCCAAGAACCCCTACAGAAATCCGGCAATTTTTGGAACTCTTCGGGTATTACCGAAGGTGCATACAGAACTTTTCAAAGATTTCCAAGCCACTCACCACCCTAACTCAGAAGAGTGTGACCTTCGACTGGGGAGAAACACAAGACATCGCGTTTCAGACACTAAAGTGAGCCTTATGTAGTGCGCCCATCCTAACCTTGCCAGAAGGAACAGAGGACTTCGTGGTCTATTGTGATGCATCAAACCAAGGACTCGGGTGTGTCCTGATGCAATGAGGGAAGGTCATCACCTACGCCTCAAGGCAACTAAAGACGCACGAAGTAAACTACACAACACATGATCTTGAGATAGGAGCATTCGTCTTCGCTCTAAAGATATGGAGGCACTATCTCTACGACACGAAATGTACAATCTTCACCGATCATAAAAGCCTCCAGCATATCCTCAACCTGAAAGAACTCAACATGAGACAAAGACGGTGGGTAGGACTACTAAATGATTACGAATGCGAAATTCGATATCATCCCGGAAAGGCTAACGTGGTGGCTGATGCACTCAGCCGGAAGGAATACTCGGGCCGCAGAGTGAAATCTTTAACTATGACAATCCATTCACACCTGTCCAAGCAAATCAAGGAAGCCCAAATAGAAGCTTTAACACCTGAAAATGTGGCAGGGGAAGCTTTAAGGGGAATGGATAAGAAGCTTGAAGTCAAGAGCGATGGAGTTCTTTATTTCATGGATCAAATTTAGACACCAGAGTTTGGTGGATTCAGAGAAGTCGTCATGAACGAAGCCTATAAGACACGATATTCCATACATCCCGGCTCCGATAAGATGTATCTCGACCTCAAGAAACTGTACTGGTGGCTGAACATGAAAGCCGAAATTGCTATCTACATGAGTAAATGTCTGACGTGCGCCAAAGTCAAGATAGAATACCAAAAGCCCTCAGGATTGTTGCAACAACCAGAAATACCCGAATGGAAGTGGGAATGGATAACCATGGATTTCATAACCAAATTCCCTAAGACGGCAAGCGGACTCGACACCATCTGGGTGATCGTCGATAGGCTAACAAAATCAGCGCATTTCCTACCAATCAAAGAAATGGATAAATTGGAGAAACTAAGTAGAATATACCGCAGAGAGATTGTACGACTGCATGGTGTGCCCATATCCATTATCTCGGACCGAGATAGTAGATTCACCTCAAGGTTCTGGCAGTCGCTACAAAAATCTCTAGGAACAAGGCTAGACATGAGTACTGCTTATCACCCACAAACTAACGGCCAGAGTGAGAGAACCATACAAACGCTAGAGGATATGTTGAGATCTTGTGTAATCGATTTTGGCAAAGCATGGGACATCCATCTACCCTTGGTTGAGTTATGGTACAACAATAGCTACCACACTAGTATCAAGGCTGCCCCGTTCGAAGCCCTCTACGGCCGTAAATGCAGGTCACCTCTGTGTTGGGCTGAAGTGGGGGAGACACAACTAGCAAAAGGACAAGCAACAGACAACACGCTCACTGGAACAGAAATCATAAGGGAAACTACAGAGAAGATTGTTCAGATCCGGGAACGTCTGAAAGCATCAAGGGATAGACAAAAGAGTTACGCGGATAAAAGACGGAAACACTTGGAATTCCAGGTTGGAGATCGAGTCCTACTAAAAGTATCGCCCTGGAAGGGGTTAATACGCTTCGGAAAGCGTGGGAAACTAAACCCAAGGTACATCGGACCATTCGAGATCCTTGCTAGGATTGGTCCAGTGGCTTACAAACTTCGATTACCTCAGGAACTCAACAACATACACCCTACCTTTCACGTATAAAACCTAAAGAAGTGCTTGTCCGATGAGACCCTCGTCATCCCTCTAGACGAAATTGCAATAAATGAGAATCTCCAATTCGTAGAAGAACCAGTAGAGATCATGGATCGGGAGATTAAAAGGACTAAACAGAGCCGCATACCTATTGTAAAGGTCCGCTGGAACACCAAGCGAGGACTTGAATACACCTGGGAACGTGAGGATTAGATGAAACAAAAGTACCCGCATATTTTTCCTAACCTGTAAACTCTATCTTAGATTAAATTTCGAGACGAAATTCCCCTAATGGGGGGGATGATGTGACAACCCTGTATTTTTCCAAAAGCAATGTAACACTCAAAAGTCAAATACAATGAAAGCTATTTGGATTCAACGAAATTAACCTCAAAAATAAAGTGTTTAAATATCTAAATTGGGATACATCAAATGTTAGATATCGTCCCAAGGTTTCCAAAAACGTAAAGAACATTCGAAACCGGGTTATATTGAAGAAACTATAACCACTCAAATATTTACGGCACACCCGGTAAAACACTATTTAATATAAAAAGTGAAATTACAATAAAATGCATTTTAGCCTTAAGTATCTAAACAAAAGTCGTAGAGTTCAATAAACTGTAGACGTACATAAAAAGATCGCCCAAATCGGACCTCGTATGAAGAAGTTACGAATTTTCTAAGTTTTGTAATAGTAGTAGAGGGCTAAAAACTCGAATTGAAGATCGAGCAATATTTAGCTAACGCAACCTAAACGAAAGTTGAAGGTCTCCACAATAGGAGTAAAATGATAAAAAGACAAACGAAAACCGACGTCGGATAAAGAAACTATGAATTTTTAACAAACTTTAGCAGTCCCGGCCTATTAAAAACATATCATTAAAAATAAAGTCAAAACTAGCCGACGGAGTCTAAATGGAAGTTGTAGAGCATAATCTCACCTACGCGTGGATATAAAGAACGCGAAAAACGGAGCCCGTACGCGAAAGTTACAGAATTTAGAAGACGAAAGCCAAGATTACGCCCAGCGTAATGTAGGAGTATGCCCAGCGTACTCAGGTGCAGGGTCGAGTCCCATCGGCTGCAGCTCTACGCCTAGCTAGACTCGAGTCGTAAGCCATGACGCAAAGCTACGCCCAGCGTAACGCGTACGCCTAGCGTACTCCGGTGGTACGCCCAGCGTACTCGCCTTTCCAGCACTATAAATAGAAGGCATAAGTTTCGGATTTTAGCACACCTCTCACTAAATCTCACTTACTCCCACACACTTTCAAATTCCAGAGGCCGTCCCGACACCCTTGATTTCCGCACCCGAGCCCCCGACGAAGGTTGTACGCTACCGAGATCCACGAAGAGCTCGAAGACGTAGCTTTCCGCGGTTGAAGTTCTGCTCGACTCTAGTCCCACTCTCTTCAAACCAAACAAGTGAGTTCATACCCCTACTTTTCAAGTCTTTTCATGTTTTAGGGGGGAAATACAAGTACAATACAAGTAAACATATTGTTTTATAAACATAAATGCAACATCTATCTTATTAATTATCGATACCAACATCTTACTTTACGTATAAGGGTTAGTATATCATCAAGTTAATTTCACCAAATGGAACATACTTTCTGAAAAACTATAATGGGTATAGCTAGCAAGTTATTCATACATTCTTACGTATACATCTTGAAAAACAAAATACTTTCAACAAAAATAAAGTAAAGTCTTTCTTATCGTAAATCTATTTATACTAAGTGATGTTAGATATTCAAACTTCAATGTACTCTTATGTATGCATTTCAAGTCCTGTATTATATACCATAATCTCTTGAAGGGAGAGCGTGATACTTGTGTATAGATCTATATGGGATTGATAACCCCACACCTAAACGTTTAGCTACAGTTAGACCGGCAGGTCTGGGGTGACAAATGTCATAACACTACAAGACCTGAAGAATGTTGTTGCAGACAGTCTATGTCAATAGTATGGTTATAAGACTCACATGAAAGTATAAAAACAAGTTTGATTTACGAGATTCATATATGCATTTAGTATTTACATTATTTTGAGCACAAAGTTTAGCTTTATCATTCAAGTACGAAAGATACTAACGCACTCCAACCTTGGGAACTTTTCAAACTATATATAGAAAATATTGGGTTTTCTGAAAACCACGTTCATCGATTTTCTACCAAAAGGACATACTTTTCAATACAAAACACATATGAACTCACCAACTTTATTGTTGACACTTTTTCGAAACCACTTGTATTTCTCAGGGAATCAGTAATACAGGTGACTACCAGCTTTTGAAGAAGGAACGCTAAGGACGTTTATTATTAAACATTTTACATCATCATATTGTAATATTCTTTTGGAAATATGTATAACGCAACAATATACGTTTTTATTATATATATGATGGTTGTGTTACTTTATTTACAATATTCAATTGTTATGGTACTACGTGAAATCATCCACCCCCGAATGTTTCCGCCATTCTGGTTTAGGGGTGTGACAATGATGCATGCCACCTTGGTGGCATCCCTTTCATGTGAAAAGGAGCCATTAGGATTAGAGCCAGAAGCAGCAGTGTTTGCAGACATCTGAAAAGAAGAAAAGTTTAGTTTAGAAATAGAGATAGTCCTTAATAAAACACTCACATGTAGTATTAAGTCTAGGACCCAATCACAATATACTATACTTAGAAGAGGTATGTCGTAATCTAAGTAATAACATATTTGAAAGGTAGGTGAATGACGATTTACCAATTTCCACCAAAGTCGAAATATTAAAGACATTTAATTTGATTCTTAGAAACTCCTAGATTCTTTTGAGATTCAATGAACTTTTCAAAGACATGTTTCAATCTCGAGTGTGCCCTCCAAGTTTTGTGAATAGGATGCCGAGAGTCACAAAACGAGGTGTGAAGTAGCCATGCAAATTACTTGGTACCCTTAATAAATTAACCCTCAATCGATGTGTCGTTTAACCACACACGCTCCATCGATACTATGATAAATATTAAGTCACCCTTTACCTACCTTGTTAAGTCCAAGTTAGTGTGTCGGTTAACCACACATGCTCCACTAACGACTTAGACAAAGTGTAAAGTGTAATTTCATGGATTATCACCTTATTCACATTTTTCCTAAAGTAACTAAGATTAGGAATTTAATAAAACATTTAGTTACTTTATAATATTCATCATACTTTTAATGAGAATTTATAAGTCCTTGTCTTACCCATTCGGCTAACGACCCTCC